>NC_056738.1:196764900-196992400 GCF_019279795.1 Protopterus annectens
CTGATGGGGAAAGGGCGACATCAGCCGACGCCGGACCCAGACTGCAGAAACTGCCTGAGGCAGGACAACCCATATGTGATGACTGCAGATGCATCCTTGAAGGACATCTGGAATTAACTGCCTCCCAGGTGGAAGCAAAGTACAGTACAGTTTTGTACCTACCATAAATGTAGATGTCCGATAGATATGCAACTGCAGTCCTGACATATGGGTTGTCCTGCCTCAGGCAGCCCCTCGGTCGGCCGGATTCCAAAGTCTGGGTCCGGCGTCGTCTGATGTCGCCTCTTCCCCGACGTCAGATCAGCTGGGGTATAAAAGCATCAGGCGACGCCATCTTCAGTGTTTCTTGCCCCAGATGCCAGGTGCCCTCCAAGGAAGGCTAAACTTAGAGAATGGATAAAATTCCAGACATGCACAATAGTAATAAACAGATACACCATAAAAGCTATCACCAGCTATGTTGGAAAAGGGGTAGTGGACCCAAAAAAGCAAATTACAGAGGGGTAGGAGGGAGGGTAAACCTGACTGCAGTTGCATATCTATTGGACATCTACATTTATGGTAGGTACAAAACTGTACTATGTCCTTCAAGAATGCAACTGCAGTCCTGACATATGGGTTGAATACCATAGCCAAGCTGGGGGTGGTAGGATCTAAGAAAAAGATGGTGTAGCTAAAATGCCCTGCAGGAATGCCGAAGCAAAGCCTGCTCGGGATCTGGAGTATAAAGGCAGGTTGTAGTGTTTGGAAAATGTATGCACGGAGCTCCATGTAGCAGCTTCTAGAATGTCCTTTGTAGCCACCCCTCTTAGAAAGGCTGTAGAGGTGGCTATAGCTCTGGAGTGTGGCCTGATATCGGCTGGCACACCTTTTCCATGGAAGGAGTAACAGAATCTGATGCAGTGTCCAATCCATTTTGAAATTGTTTGTTTGGAAATTGCCTTTTCTTGCACTCCAGCAGCGTAAGCTACAAATAGTTGGTCAGACTTTGTTGGCCTTTGTTCTGTCCAAGTAGTAGCGTAATTGTCTGTGTATGTCCAAAGTGTGCAGCAGCTTTTCCCCGTTATTTTGAGGATTGGGAAAGAAAGTAGGCAGGTGAATTGCTTGATTTAGAGAGACCCTGGATATCACTTTTGGCATGGATGAAGGATTGGTTCTTAAAGAAACTCTGTCCTGATGAAAAAAAGAGGAATGGAGGTACTGCCATAAGGGCCTGTATCTCCGAGACTCTTCTTGCTGAGGTAACTGCCAACAGGAAAACTGTTTTCCAAGAGAGAAATCGCATTTCTGAAGATGCTGCTGGCTCAAAAGGAGGAAGAGTTAATTTTTCCAAGACTAAGTTGAGGTCCCACACAGGCACTAGTGGTTTCCTGGGAGGTTTGACATTCTTTATCCCTCTTAGAAACCGTCTCAGCAAAGGATGTGAAAAAGTACAGTTTTGTACCTACCATAAATGTAGATGTCCGAAGGGTATGCATCTGCAGTACTAACAAATGGGTTGTCCTGTCCTCAGGCAGCCCTTCGGTCGGCCAGATTCCAAAGTCTGGGTCTGGCCTTGGCTGATGTCGCACTTCACCCGACGTCATAGCTGCAGTTCTTCGGGTATAAAGGCATCAGCCGACGCCATTTTCCACAGTGTTTCTTGCCCCAGATGCCAGGTGCCCTCTAGGAAGGCTAAATTTGGATAAAGTAAAGTTTCCAAATAACAGACAGCAACTAAGAAATAAACATGTATGTACATATATACAAACAAATACACCATAATAGATTCCCCCAGCTAGCTAGAAGATGGACAAATACCCTAGGAGTACCACAGAGGGGAAGGAGGGAGGGTAATCCTGACTGCAGATGCATACCCTTCGGACATCTACATTTATGGTAGGTACAAAACTGTACTATGTCCTTCATGGATGCATCTGCAGTCCTAACAAATGGGTAGAATACCATAGCCAAACTGGGGGAGGAGGTAGTAATAAGATTATGGTGTAGATAAGATCCCTTGCAAAACAGCAGTGGCAAAACCTGCTCGGGATCTGGAGTATAAGGGTAGATTATAATGCTTGGCAAATGTATGCACGGAGCTCCAAGTAACAGCCTCTAAAATGTCTTTGGTAGCCACTCCTCGTAGAAAAGCTGTAGTACTGGCTGTAGCCCTTGGAATGAGGTCTGATGTGTTTTGGAGCTGTCTTCCCATGGTAAGAGTAACAAAATCTAATGCAATTTCCTATCCACTTAGAGATAGTCTGTTTTGAAATTGCTTTTCCTTCCATTCCTGTTGCATATGCTACCAGTAACTGGTCAGTTTTTCTATTGTTCTTGGTTCTGTCCAGGTAGTAGCGCAATTGTCTATGTACATCCAAGGCATAAGGTATGTAATAGCCTTTCTCCCCTGTTCTGTGGGTTGGGGAAGAATGTAGGCAGGTGTGGATAGCTTGGTTTAAAGATACCCTGGAGACCACCTTTGGCATAAAAGTAGGATTAGTTCTCAAGGACACTATCTTGATGGAAGATAAGGAAGGGTTGCACTGCCATTAATGCCTGTAATTCAGAAACCCTTCTTGCTGAAGTGATTGCAAGCAGGAAAGCAGTTTTCCATGATAAATACTGTAATTCTGCTGTTGCTGCTGGTTCAAAAGGAGGGAGTGTCAATTTTTCTAGCACAAAGTTCAAGTCCCAAGCGGGCAATGGTGGCTTCCTTGGTGGTTTTACATTTTTAATTCCTCTCAGAAACTGCCTGAGTAGAGGATGTGAGAAGACTGGAGGATCCATGTTGTATTCTGCCGAAATGGCTGATGCATGAATCTTAATGGAAGAATAGGACAGGCCATTGTGGAAAAGTTCTGCAAGTATTCCAGGATGTTAGCTATGTTTACCAGTGACACATTTTCTCCTTTTGCTGCACTCCAAATGAGATATCTTTTCCATTTTGCTGAATAAGTTTTCCTTGTTGAGGGTCTGCGAGCCTCCAAGATAATGTCCTTAACCCTTTGAGATAAATCTGGGTTATTGTGGGTTATGCAATGTTCCAGGCAGCTAGCTGCAGCATTTTTAGGTTTGGATGCAGGGTTTTGAAGTTGTTCTGTGTTAGCAGTAAGGGAACTAGGGGTAGAGGCCATATTTGTTCCCGAGACATACTCCTCAATAATGGGTACCAATGCTGCCTCGGCCAGTCTGGAGCTATCAGGATGATCCTTGGCCGGTCTTCTTTGATCTTCAGTAGCACCTTATGCATCAAAGGAAGAGGTGGAAATGCATATGCTGTCAGGTTTTTCCAACTGAAAGAGAGGGAGTCCACCTTCCAAGCAAGTGGGTGGTATGCCCTTGTGCAGAATTTTTTCAATTGGTGGTTGTGTGGGGATGCGAATAAGTCTGTTTCTGGTAGTCCCCATTTCCTTGTGATGGATTTGAAGATGTCTGGATGCAGCATCCATTCGTGGGCATCCGTGGTAGTTCTGCTTAGGATGTCTGCTAGTATATTTTCTTTTCCTGGTAAAAATATTGCCTGTAGCTGAATGTTGTAGCTCAGGGCCACATTCCAGAGGTCCATTGCCATCCGGCATAGAGGGTATGAATGTGTGCCTCCCTGTTTGTTGATGTACCACATAACTGTGGTGTTGTCCGTCCTTATCAGCAATTGACCCTGTTGAAGAAACGGTCTGAATGTCTGGATTGCCAGTTTTACTGCCAGCATCTCCTTTTGATTTATGTGTAGGTTCAGCTGCTCTTGAGTCCATAGGCCTTGTATGCACTTGTCCAGCATGTGTGCCCCCCAACCGAGGTCTGAGGCGTCCGTGGTGATAGTCTGGCTTGGTTGAGGGCTGTGGAAGGGCAATCCTTTGTTCAATTGACAGGCCTGGGCCCACCATTGGAATTCTTGCTTCAGGCATGGAATTATTGGAATTTGGGTTTCTAGGCTGTGCTTGCGCTGAGACCATAAATTCCTTAGGTACCACTGTAACTTCCTCATATGTAGTCTGGCATGTGGAATCAATATTATGCAGGATGCCATGTAACCCAGGGCTTGCAGGACTTTCCTTGCTGTTAGCTGGTTCTGCGTTGTTAATGCCTTGAAATAGAGAGGAAGGTGCCTATGTTTTTCTGCTGTGAGGGATGCCATTTGATTTGAAGTGTCCAGTTCTGCACCCAAGAAAGTTATTGTCTGGGATGGTATCAGCCTTGACTTTTTTATATTGACTGTGTACCCCAAGGCTTGTAGTAGATGAATGACCTTTTTCAAATCTTTTTCTAATTTGTTTTTGTTGTCCGCTTGTAACAGGCAGTCGTCCAGGTAAGGGTAAATTTGAATCCCCTGGAGCCTGCAATAAGCAATTACTGATGCCAGGCATTTTGTGAATACTCTGGGCGCAGTAGTTAAGCCAAAGGGCAATGCTGAGAATTGATAATGCTCTGATCCTGCAAGAAATCTGAGGTATCTTCTGCAATTTGGTCGAATGGGGACGTGCAGGTATGCCTCCTTGAGATCTAGAGTAACCAGCCAAGACTCCTTGCCCAGCATGGGAAGGAGCTGCTGTAGGGTCAGCATCTTGAATTTTGGAACAATGAGATATGTGTTTAGAGCGGACAGGTCGAGAATAGGTCTCCATTGGTTTTCTTTTCTTGGCACCAGGAAAAGTCTGGAGTAAAATCCTTGCCCTTGTTCCATAGACGGTACCTTTTCTATAGCTCTCATCCTTATCAAGTGGGTCTATTTGTTCTAGAGCTTTTTTCTTTTGATTTGGAGGTAGGTTTGGCAATCCTCTCTTCCTTGGCAGAGTATGGAAGTGAAACCTGTAACCTTGGTCTATTGTCTGTAAAATCCATTTGTCTCCTGTGATGTGATGCCAGTTTTCTGAAAATAAGGCTAGTTTCCCGCCCAAGGGTGCTTCTAGTTGTTCCCTGGTAGGCGGTCTCAGAGCCAAGTCACTGTGATTGTCCTGTGGAAGTGGTAGTGGCTGGATCTGTGGCAGTACTTCGCTGGTTGTTGGGCTGCCACTGACGCCCCCTGTAGGCACCTCTGGATTGACCCCTGCCTCTAGGGCACCTATTCCTGCCTCTCTGTGTTCTGGTGTCTGGAAAAGACCAATTCTTGGAAGGCCAGTTCCTACTAAACCTTGGAGGCTGGACCTGTAAGAAATCCTTGACTGTCTGTACAGATTTTGCTTTCTCTTCCACCTTCTTCAGCACCTGCTGTGCAGGGGCGCCAAACAAATTGAGCTTAGAAGCTTTGATTTAACATGGTCTGGTAAGGACTGCTCTTTTAACCATGCATGCCTTCTGATCACTGTACCAGTCATAGCTGATCTAAAGGAAGCCTCCAGTGCATCATAGCCGCATTTTAAGGAATGATTACTGACCTGCTGAATGTTATGTACCATTTCCTGAAGAGATTTTTTGTCTAATGGTTCAGGCGAGGACAGTTTTTTACTTAACTGGTCTAACAAATTCCTGACACTGAATCATGTGGAATTGACAGTTTAAGGCCCTAGCTGAAAGAGTAGCAGAAGTGTAAACTTTTTTACCCCATCTCTCTAAGGCCCTGGATTCCCTTTCAGAGGGGAGGGGGTTTTTGGCAGAGGTAGTTGCTACTGCCTTGGGTCCCTGTGAAATAGTTTCAGGATCTGCAAGAGGAGCCTTATACAAATGATAATGTGTGTCCGGAACCCTGTAGTACCTGTCGGGCTTGGCAGGGGCCGGAGGAAGTGAATCAGGAGCAGAACAAGCATCATTAAATGCATCATCCACAACAGTAAGTACTGGAGGGATGGCTAAAGGCCTATGCTGTGGCAAATGCAAAAAGGTCCTAAGCCTTTTCCTAGAGTCTGAGAAATCCTGGCCCTGCCATTGAAATTGTTCCCTCATAGCATGCAAGGTTTCCCCAAAAGAAAATTCCTCAGGAGGAGAGGCAGAAGGAATGGAGTCTTCTGCATCAGAGTCCTCATAAGGGGAATAAGGGCCCTCTGGAGGGTCTGTATGTTCTGAATCATCAGAGGAGTAATCTGTAGAAACTGGCTCAGGGGGGCTCTGCTCTAGGCCTCTTCTCTGGAGGAGGGTGAGAGGCCCTGTCAGGGTGAGGTTGGGATCCCCGGATCAAGGAAATAAGATCCTCCACTAGACTAAGCATTTGAGTACTAGAGCTAGGCCTGTGAGAGGGGGTCTTAGCAGGCACACTCTTGGTAGATTTTGCTGCTTTAGCCCTGGCAAAAGCCTTAATCGACATGGATGCAGGGGGCCTAGCAGCTCCACGTGCAGGAGTAGATATATCTAAAGGAATAGTATCAGATAAATCCTGGGATCCTGTAGAAGCAGGTGGGATTTCAGTAGCAGATTCTGCCATGCTGGATGAGGCCTCGGTAGGAGGCAAGCTTTCGGCCGAAGGAAGGACCGTGGACTCTGTTTCAGCCGAAATAGACACACTCGCGGTTGACCTAACCGCGGTTTCGGCCGAAACCGCGAGTGTCGGTCCTTTTCCTTGCGCTTTTTAGTAAATTGCAAAGTCGGAGTCTCCGACGGCATGTTATAAGCAAAAGTGGAGCCGAAAAACTCCTCAGCAAATTCCGACCGACGTCTAAGTGTCCGTCGGTTGAAAGAAGCACAGGCTAGACAAGCTGCTACGTCGTGGTCTGGACCTAAACAAGGTAGGCAGTAAGAGTGGAAATCTTTATGAGGTATTTGTTTCCCACAAGTTAAACAGTTATTCACTTTTTCTGACATCGGCTGAGGCAAGAAAGAGTCCCCAACGGGGTACTTAGCTTTTTAGAAGTCTTCGGTAGTAGTAATCTCTGGTTCTGACCGACCGGCACTTGCGAACAGCTTCTGCTTCGGGCGCCACGCGGCAAGAAAGACGGAGGAAAATGGCGTCGGCTGATGCCTTTATACCCGAAGAACTGCAGCTATGACGTCGGGTGAAGTGCGACATCAGCCGAGGCCAGACCCAGACTTCAGAATCCGGCCGACCGAAGGGCTGCCTGAGGACAGGACAACCCATTTGTTAGGACTGCAGATGCATCCATGAAGGACATCACAGGTGGATCGCAGTTGTATCTTGTTGAGATTGCTGAAGCGTGTATTTTTATGGAAGAATATGAAAGGCCACTATGAAGCATTTCTGCCAAGTATTCTAGTATCTGTGGCATGCTTATTACTGATGCATCCTGACCCTTGTTGGCATTCCAGGTGATGAATCTCTTCTATTTGGCTGAATAAGTTTTTCTGGTGGAAGGTCTGCGTGCTTCCAGTAAGATCTCTTGAACTTTTTTGGAGAGAGATATGGGTGGAAGTCATGGGACCCTCCAAGCTGTCAGCTGCAATGTTTGCAGGTTGGGATGAACCGTCCTGTATTTGCGCTGAGTTAGAAGCAGAGGCCATTGAGGCAGGGGCCACGGCTTGGTGCGAGATATGCTCCTTAGTAATGGATACCAGTGCTGCCTTGGCCAGTCTGGAGCTATCAAAATACCTTTCGGTTGTTCTGCTTTGATCTTCAGTAACACCTTGGTCATTAATGGTAGAGGTGGGAATGCATAGATTGTCAAAGAATTCCAGCTGAAGGAGAGAGCATCCATTCTCCAGGCTTGAGGATGGTGTGTCCTCGAACAGAACTTACTCAGCACAGCTCCTCGTGGTGTCCAGCAGAGTTCCTAGAGCAGCAGAGACCAGCAGAGACCAGAAAAGACAAACTTTCCAGATTCTAAGTATTTTTTTCTGCATTTTCGACTTTTTAATCCTTTCAACTACTATTTCTGCCTGTTTTATTCTGTTATTTCCTGTTTTTACTGTTTTTAATAGCTTGAATTGTTTGTTGCACTTGCTTAAGTTTTGCTTAAAAGTTAAACAACAGGCTAATACACTCAAGCGTACTAGCTTTTGATAGCAATTAGTCGAAAAACACAGCATTTATTGTATTTTCTGCCTATTTGAAAAAAAAACAAAAAAAAAAATACTCTTGTTTTCCATACTTTCCTAATAGTTTGTTCCAGTGATCAGATTTTGCTGATCCCTGGGCTTTGTCTTGGTTCCTGTGTTTCTCCATTTTCCTTGTTTGGTCAAAGGGAAGTTTCTTTACTCACCAGTGAGGGTGGGGAGTACTGAGCTGCCTGTTTGTCCTCAGAGGAGTGGTTTAAACCAGTAACTTGTAGTTTATTGGCCATTTTGGGTCATTTCCTGTCTTTTCCAGCCCCCTGCTATAAAGCGCTTTAGCGCGATTTAGCGTGGAGCTGCCACCGTTGCACACTAGGGCAGCGCCGGTTAATCAGGTTTAAACTATTCGGGCTACCTAAAGTCCACTCTTCAAATTTTCCCTTAAAACTACCTTCCTCAAAGTATACTACTGTTCTACTTAGTGTATCCTATAACTAAATTATCTCTACTTGACTCCCAGGTAGACTATTCTCTATCTGTATAGCCCAGCACTTGCTCCTACAGTACTTATCACCTTGATACAGCACTCGTTATAGATAGTACCCCAAAAAAGCAAACCCCATTTCTCGGTCACCCACACCCCCCAAAACCTTTAAGTTTTTCCGTCTATTCCTTCTAGCATGTCGAGGGATCAGTTGCTAATGTCCTCTTCTGCTCAGCTGGTGAACCTGGGAATATTGAGGCAATGTTACAATTGCCTCATGTACACAGACAACCCCTCTCCTCCTCCCGCAAAACACAAATACATGCGAAAGATGCAACTATACAGCCAAACTGGAGGCTGAGCTCTCTCAACATAGGACTGGCAAGACCAGACAGGAGGAGAAGGTAACCACACACACTATAGACCCAGTCTCACATAATACCATCACAACCTCAAACCATACACAAACACACAAAGACATACTCAGAGGCTCTGATCAAAAATCTACCAAAACAGCAGAGGCCACCAAAGCAGACACCCAAACAACTACCACCTCAGAACACAACACCTGCAACACATAGACCACACAGTCAGAGTGTCAAGCAGTCACAGCCCTTAAGGCCAAACACAATGCCAGACACACTAGTCATTGGTGACTCCATAGTCAGACACACTGACGTCCCGCTCACCAGACTGAGTAAGGAAAAGGTCACAGTAAGCTGCCTGTCGGGCGCTAGAATCCACCACATAACGCAAGCACTCAGGTCTCTCAACAGCAGGTACAAGTACGACTCAATCATTGCCCACGCTGGTGTAAACGACCTGAGACGTACCTCCTTGGACTACATGAAAAGAGACAGAGGAGCTCTCTGATTATGTAGCCCAAGCAGGTATGACCCTGACCTTGAGCAGTATCCTACCTTCACCAAGAATGATGCCACAATACAGAGATAAGATGATCAGCTTTAACAATTGGCTTAAACTCTGGTGTCATTCAAAGGGGATCCAATGTCTGTCTGCCTGGGATGACATGCTGGACAAGCCACGCTGCTTCGCAAGGGACGGGCTTGCACCTGTTACCCCTGGGATTCCGGATTTTGGCAAAGGCTCTTGCCACCCCCATAGTGCCTTTTTTAGGCAAGGCTCAAATTCTAAACCTACCACCCTAGAACACAACAAAGAAAAAAAACTAAGGGTAATGCTGCTCAATGCCAGAAGTCTTAACCTCAAGATGCACGCACTCGAGGCCCTTCTCAGTATGGAGAACATCGATGTCTGTGCTGTGACAGAAACCTGGTTCAAGGCTCCTGAGAGCACCCCAGCACTATCAGGTTTTACCTCATATCATGCGTTCCGGCCCCAAAATCCGGACAATACCAAGAAAGGTGGGGGGGTATCCATATTCATCAAGGACACCCACACCTCAAGATTGGTGGCAACGAACGATGCATCGGAAACCATCCAAGTGCAATTAACCATAGGCAAGACTGCTCTGCAATTTGTAGCATGTTACAGGCCACCCTCGCAAACTCAGGAACCTCACATGGCCTTCCTGAAAACACTGGAGGGGATACATGTATCTCCGAACACCATCATACTAGGTGACCAACTACCCTAATATAGACTGGGAACACTACTCAAGCCCAAACACTCAAGCCCAAAAGTTCCTGGAATTCATAAACTCAAATGCCATGGAACAACTAGTCACCACCCCCACAAGAGGAAAAAACATACTTGATCTCATCATCACGAACATGGGAGCACAATGTTTAACACCGGAAGTATACCCCTCACTGGTGAGATCAGATCACAAACTAATCTCGCTGGAGGTCCTTATCCCGCCCCCACCCGAAATAAAAAAGACCACAGTAAAGAACTTCTCGAAAGCCAACTTCACACTGCTTAAGACTAGTGTGGTCTCCTTTAAGGCCCCCGAGCCGGCGGTAAACATTACTCAAACCGCTGAATCACTTACAAATGCCTTCTACCAGCACCTGCAGGGCTGCATGGATCAGGCAATCCCAAGCAAAACAAAGACTCTTTGTACCAAAGGCAAGCGTCCAGTCTGGTGGACCCCAGCCATAAACAAACTCTACAACAAAAGGAGAAAGCTACTACAAGATAGAGCAAAATCCTTAAAAGGAAAGACACCGCTGATCACTATAAGTAAAAAGCTAAGAGCTCTCATAAAATAATCCAAAGCTAATTTTGAGAGAAAAATAGCTAAGGACTCTCAAGACAACCATAAGGCATTCTTTAGCTATGTCAGAAACCTAGAAGGAAACTCCCAGATATGCTCAGAATTAGTCCAAAATGATGTGAAGATTACTGATCCTACAGACATTGCCAACATACTGGCTGACAGGTTCAGTGCAAACTTCTCCCCCCCTCCCCCCCCAAAAGGAGAGATATCTATACCAAATGATTGTAGCCCCCCAAACATCTCTAACGCCCAGGTGAGAACTGCTCTCTCCAAGGCAAAGAACACAGCATCCATGGGACCTGATGGTGTCCCCGGCTGTGTGCTCCAGAACTCAACGAGGAATTAAACCCACAGTTAGGACAGCTGTTTAATCTTAGTCTCACCTCCGGATACGTACCCAGGGAGTGGCGCACAGCGACTGTGGTCCCACTTCACAAAGGCGGTGCCTCTACCGACCCTGGAAATTACCGTCCCATTAGCTTGACAAGCCTCATCTGCAAAGCCATGGAGAGGATCATAATGGATCTCATAAATAAAGACATAGGGAATTTGCAGACTTTGGATCCAACCCAGTTTGGCTTTGTCAAAGGCAGATCATGCCTTTTAAACTTGGTTGACTTTTTCGAAACAGTCACCAAGGCCATTGACGAGGGAAAGGCAGTCCATACAGCCTACCTAGACCTGGCGAAGGCTTTAGATACAATACCCCACTCGGGTATCATTGAAAAACTCAACTTAAATGTAAACCCATACATTACAAGATGGGTTGCAAACTGGCTGAGTGACAGAACCCACAAGGTCAGAGTTGCTGGCGCCATGTCAGACTCAAAGCCTGTCACAAGTGGTGTCCCACAGGGCTCAATCCTGGGCCCACTCTTGTTTGGCATCTACTTTTCTGAAGTGCAAGCAAACACAGGAGGGGTTATGGCTGACAAAGTTTGCCGATGACTGCAAACTGGGCGCCGTAGTCGAAAACACATCTGACACAGATATCCTTCAGAAGGGTCTCACAGAAACGGATAACTGGTGCCAGAGCCATGGCCTAAAGTTAAATGCCAAGAAATGCATAGTCATACCCTTCGGGAAAAACAAGGTTACCCCTAGCTACCATATAGGTGGCAATCCACTGATCACAGAAGTTATCAGGGACCTGGGGACCCAGGTTGACAGTAGCCTTTCATTCGACACTCATATTGCTAAAGTAGTTAGGAAGACCTTCTACATTGCCCACCTTATCATGAAGGGATTCACATCTAGATCAAGGGAGGTCATAGTCTCCCTATACTCATCACTCATCAGACCAATGATTGAGTACAATGCCCCATTCGGAATGTATCTGACCCGACACTTGCAGCAGCTGGAGAGGCCACAAAAGTTCCTCACCAAAAGGATAAAGGGTCTCAAAAATCTGTCTTATGCTGGTCGACTGAAAGAACTCCAGCTATATTCAGTTGCTTACAGCTTGCTCAGAGGTGACCTGTGCCTGACATACAAGGCCATGTCAAACCCAGATTTGATGAACATGCTTCATCTCAAAAAATCTAGATCCCTCAGAGCCACAAGGGCGGGAGACTTAAACCTCGACACGGTTATTAATAGGATGCGTCACCCAAAGACTCCCTATGCTGTGGAACAAAATCCCGGTATATGTGAGGCAGAGCACCTCGCTGGCCTTGTTCAAGAGGAATCTTGACCAATGGATGGGAGATCGCAGATACACCCCAGGGGTTACCTCAGTGTCACTGCTCGACAGAGGCACAGCAAAATAATGGGCATAGTTTCTCCAAACTAAAGGGGTGGCGTAAGCCACAAAACTATGGGCTAGGCTTGTAAATGCCCTCGGGCAGATAGCCTAGTATGAACCTATGATGATTGCGGTGAGAGGCAAAGAGATCTATGTCTGACCTTCCCCATGCATGAGTTATTTGTGAAAAAATGTCTGGATGCAGCATCCATTCGTGCGGGTCCAAAATGTTTCTGCTTAGACTGTCTGCCAGAACATTGTCCTTGCCTGGAACAAACTGGGATTGTAACTAAGTTCAGTTTCAGGGCCTTTTCCTAGAGTCATTGTTAGTCTGCAGAGGGGGTAAGAAGGAGTGCCTCCCTGTTTATGTACCACATGACAGTGGTGTTCTGTCTATTAGCAGATGACCTTGTTGAAGAAATTTTTCGAAGGCCTCAATTGCATGAATCACTGCCAACATCTCTTTTAGATTTATGTGCAGATGCATTTCCCGGGGAGTCCATTGCCCTTGCATGCATCTCCCCTCCATGTGCGCCCCCATCCTTGATCTGAGGCGTCTGTTGTAATGGTTTGACTTGCTTGAGGTTTGTTGAAAGACATGCCTTTGTTTAATTGACTTGCTTGTGCCCACCACAAAAATTCCTTTTGGAGACATGGAATGAGTGGTATAATTTCTTCTAAGTTGTGGCTGTGTTGAGACCATAAACCTTTTAGGTACCATTGCAGTTTTCTCATGTGTAGTCTTGCCAGTGGAATGAGAAGAATGCAAGATGCCATGAAACCCAGGGCCTGCAGGATTTTCCTTGCAGTCATCTGGGTGAGCTTTGCTAGGCTTTTGAAGTAATCTGGTAATTGTTCTTGTTTTTCTTCTGTGAGGAAAGCCATTTGTGAGTTTGTGTCCAGTTTGGCTCCTAGAAAAATTATTTGCTGGGATGGCAGTAGTCTTGATTTTTGAATATTGACTGTGTATCCCAAAGCCTGTAGTGAGTGTATGACATAGTCCAAGTTTCTTATCAAGGCTTGTTTGCTGTCCGCTTGTATAAGGCAGTCGTCCAGGTAAGGGTATATTTGTATCCCCAGGAGTCTGCAATGTGCAATTACTGATGCCAGGCATTTCGTGAATACTCTGGGCTCAATAGATAAGCCAAACGGCAATGCTGAGAATTGATAATGCTCTGACGCTGTAAGAAATCTGAGGTATCTTCTGCAACTGTGTCTGATTGGGACATGCAGGTATGCCTCCTTGAGGTCCAGAGTAACCAGCCAAGACCCCTTGCCCAGCATGGGAAGAAGTTGCTGTAACGTCAGAATTTTGAATTTTGGTACAATGAGAAAAGTGTTTAGAGCGGACAAGTCCAGTACAGGCCTCCATTGCTTTTCTTTTCTTGGAACAAGGAACAGTCTTGAGTAGAATCCCTGACCTTGTTCCCGAGGAGGAACCTTTTCTACTGCTTTGATCTGTAACAGGTTTAAAACTTGTATGAGTGCCTCTGCCCTTGGATTTTGTGGCAGGTTTGGCATGCCTTGTCTTGTTGGTAAGGTATGGAAGTGGAACCTGTAACCTTTGTCTATTATGTCCAGAATCCATTTGTCCTTTGTTAAAATGTGCCAATTCTTTGAAAATAAGGATAATTTTCCACCTAAAGGTGCTTCTCTTTGAGCCTTGGTCAGCGGTGTCAAAGTCAAGTCATTGTGATTGTCCCTGTGGAGCAGTAGAAGTCCATGCGCCACTTCTCTGATTAGTTGGTTGCCATTGGCGGCCCCTGTAGGAGCCTCGGTATTACCCTCTACCTCGAGCACGCCTGTTGTTTCCCCTTTGGAACTTGTCAGTGTCTGGAAAGGACCAATTCTTTGAAGGCCAATTCCTGCTGAACCTCGGTGGCTGAACCTGGAGGAAATCTTTGACTGTTTGTACTGATTTAGCCTTTTCCTCAATAGATTTCAACACATCCTGTGCATTAGCACCAAATAGCTTCTGTTTTTCCAGAGGTGCATCTAGGACCTTTACTTTGACATGATCTGGCAATGCCTGTTCTTTCAACCAAGCATGTCTACGTATGACGGCCCCTGTCATAGCTGCCCTACATGAAGCTTCCAATGCATCATAACCACACTGAAGAAAATGATTGCTAACCTGCTGAGTATTATGAACCAAATCCTGCAAGGCCTTTCTATCTAAAGGCTCAGGAGAGGCTAACTTTTTCTGCAACTCATCCATCAAGAAATCCTGATACTGAAACATATGAAAAAGACAGTTAAGTGCCCTCATGGCAAGGGTGGTTGAAGTATAAACTTTTGCTCCATCTCTCCAAGGACCTAGATTCCCTGTCTGCGGGCAAAGGGTTTTTGGCCGTGGAGGTGGCCACTCCTTTGGGCCCCTGAGAAATAGTTTCTAGATCCACAGAGTGGGCCTCAAAGAGATGCTTATGAGTTTCAGGAACCCTGTAACATCTGTCTGGCTTGACAGGAGCAGGAGGGAGAGAATCAGGGGAAGCACTGGAGTCTGAATACACATCATCCAATACATCTAACACTGGTGGAATAGCTAAAGGCCTGTGCTGAGGTAACTTAAGGAAAGTACGTAGCCTTTTCCTGGAGTCAGAGAAATCCTGGCCCTGCCACTGAAAATGCTCTCTCATGGAGTGGAGAATTTCCCCGAAAGAAATATCCTCTGGAGGAGAGGCAGAGGGAATGGATTCATCAGCATCAGAATCCTCGTAGGCCTGGAAGGATTCTTCCTGGGAATCTGAATGGTCCGAGTCCCCAGAGGCTTCATCTGAGGAAAGGGTATCTGTCTGCTCAACCCTAGGCCTTTTATCTGCAAGCGGCTGAGAACCTCTGTCTGGGTGTGCCTGAGAGCCTCTGATTAAAGAAATTAGATCTGCAGCTAAAGTCATGATCTGTTTATCAGAAGTGGAACCCTGGGAAAAGGATTTAGGAGGGTGAGCCTTAGCCTGGATGGCAGCCTTAGCAAGTGTGTAGGCCTTGATGGACATAGGGACCAGAGGCCTAGCTGCCCCACGTGCTGGAGTAACTTTATCCACCGGTATGGTGTCAGGTAAGTCCTGGGCTAAGGTTTCAGGAGGAAAATCAACAACCGGCACCGGGGGAACCTCCGGGACCGAAGTGTGCGGTAAAGCGGTGTCGTTGGTCTGGAGCGGTTGAATTACCGCCTCCGAAGAGACCGATGCACTCGCAGTATGCTTTGGCGTGTCGTTGGTGGAAAACGCGGGCCGAGAATGTCGGTCCCGATCCTTCCGTTTTTTGGAAATAAGTGTTGTCGGTTGTTCCAACGGCATGATATAGGAGAAATTTTCCCCAAAAAAGTCTTAAGCAAATTCTGCCCGGCGCCTGAGTGCGCTTATTGAAGCAAGCACAGGCAGCACAGGCCGAGACGTCGTGGTCTGGGCCCAGGCAGGGAAGGCAGTAAGAATTTAAGTCCTTATGAGGTATTTGTTTACCACAAGACAAACAATTATTAACTTTTGCAGTTTTATCTGACATCGGCCGAGGCAAGAAAAGGTTCCCCAATGGGGTACTTGGCTTTTTGATGACTTCGGTAACTGAAAACACAGGAGCTGGCTGACCGGCACTTGCGAACTGCTTCTGGCACTGCACGGCAAGAAAGACTGAAGAAGATGGCGTCGCCTGATGCTTTTATACCCCAGCCGCTCCGATGTCGGGGAAGAGGCGACATCAGACTACGCCGGACCCAGACTTTGGAATCCGGCCGACCGAGGGGCTGCCTGAGGCAGGACAACCTATTGTCAGGACTGCAGTTGCATTCTTGAAGGACATCTGGAGATGCTTTGGTTATTTTGATGTGGAGACAGAATTTGGGGAGATCTTTGGAGCACATCCAGTCGATTGCCTGTGGCCAAGGTAAAATGCACTGCACCATGGTTATCCTGAACTGGCCTTTTTCATGAAAATGTCCATATGACAGACACCCAGAATGGACCTAGGATCCCCTTTCTTTGGAACCAAAAAGAATATCAAGTAAAATCCTCATCCTGTCTGATCCAACAGGCATCCAAGAGGCCCATTCAGTCACCTTTAGTTGATGGGGTGAAACATCTGAAGGTAGCCAACTCAGTTTGCGGAGATGGCTGTGAAAAAGCAACTATATAGTCTCTGGCTATTACCCTTTTTACTCATTTGTCCTGTATAATTGCCATCCATGCAGGCAAACAGAAGAATAAGCAACCCACACTGACTCTAAAGTCCAGTAATCAGGAAGCCCTTCAGGAATGGTTGACCTGTCTTACTGAAAAGTGCCCATGGGATGTTCTGCTGACCCAACAGCCTCTGGACCCATGCCCATTGAAAGGGCCACTTTGGCCCTGGACACCTCCGTCAGAAGTGAACTCAAACAACTGATGCTTGACTGTCGTAAACCAGTGATTTGGGACCCTTTTGATTCCAGTTATATGATCTTTTTGGGGTCTAAAATCTAACTCCCACAGCAGAATGCATTTTGCCATCCTGTTCACACTTTTGCATTTTCTCAAATAGAAGGACCAAATAGGGAATATCCACTTTAGAGAGCAGTACCATGGGATACCTTAAAGTTGTTTCCAAAGTCACATAGTCACTAGGCACCCCTCTCAATCTTTAGAGTCTGTGTCTAAAATGATAACTCTGAGGGGGGGTCAATGTGCCTGCTTTAACATGTCCTTTTGGGGGAGGGGGTTAGGACCAGACTCCTCAGAGAACTCCAGAGGTTGCACACTGCTTTTGAGGCCTGAACCTTAGAGACATGACAGGGATCGAGACAGAGGAGAGAAGTCACAAGTTGGAGTCGACCTCAAAGAAGTCTTGAGTGTCCACTCTCAGGGGAGACTAAATGATCCTCCTCATAACCTGGACAATCATTCTGACTTCAGCTGGATCCAAAGAACCCATCTCAGTGATCAGATCCACTCATCACAAAAAGGAAAAGCTTGACCCTAAAGAGAAGCAGAAAAGGTGGAAGCTTAAAGGAGAGGGGACTGGTGCCAACAACTCAAAAGGTCGAAGTCTCAGACACCAACATGGAAGATGCATGAGAAAACTCTGAATATGGTGCCAAAGGCACTGTTGAGTCACTGGTTCAGAGTTGGAGTCGTGTGTTGGACTGGACGCCTCTGGTACCAACCTCAGATCTGTGGTCAGTACCTCAAAACCTGAAAACGTATTCACAGTTGCCTTCAAAACTACCGGTGCGGACACATACCGGGTAAGAAGTTAAAATTGGAGATGCTAAGCCAGCCCTATCTACCCTTTACAGAGTAGGGGGTAGAACCACCACCAACCATGCGTCTCCAGAAAGCCAGCATCATGCGATCCAAAATTGCTTCAGACACACTCCTTTAGAACTTGATGGACATGAAAGATGAATTTGGAGAGAGAGACAGTACACATGAAAGCAACATCTTGGAAGATCTTCTGCTGAGAAGCATTCCTAGAGACCTGTTTGGAATGATGACTGGCTCAGACATAGTTGGAGCTGTTGAAGATGCAGGGGTGAAGACCTATGTAGAATTAAGCCCTGGGAAATTTTTTTTCTCTCTGATCTACTTTTGCATTGTTTCAGATTCTCAGATTTATGCCTTACATTTGTCTAATTGTCAAACTTACGTTTGTCTATCAGGCGGCTTTTTGGATTTCTCAGCCTCTAGATCCAGGAGAAATAGGCCTAGGATTATAAGCTTGTTCTTTCTGTTTGACAGCACAAGGCTCAAAGGGCTACCAGTTGGCACAATCTGCAAAAATCTGCTCCACTCCCAAGCCCATAAAACAACTCGTGTCTTTGGATGGAATTTTGTGGATACATTTCTGGCACTTTTTGAAGTTTTTATTTTTATCCATGCTGAAACAACTCAAACAAGATATTTCTAGAAAATATAAGCAAACTAGACACAGCACAACAGGACAACCTCTCAAGGAGATACCAAGATTTAGACTATTTTAGCCAACACAATATTAATTTCATACATACACACACACACACGTTTACCATCATAATGTTGAATGACGAACGGTCAACACTGAAATGGTTGAACACACTATACTGAATGATCAAAATGTTGAAATAAAATTAAACTCACAATGTCAAAATTATCGAATTTGCCCATTTCTGCACTGTAGTGCAATCTCGGAGTTGATATATTTAAGTAGGGGGTGTGAGGGGCACATCCCCCCCACATGGGGGGTGCAGGGGGCATAGCTCCCTAGTTTAAGACTAAACAACACACCTGATATACTTGTAATAGGTGACTATCGTCAGGCACACTGACGTCCGCACACTGACGTCCCGCTCACCAGGCTGAACAAGGAGAGGGTCACGGTGAGCAGCCTGTCGGGCGCTAGGATCCACCACATAACACAAGCACTCAGGTCACTCCAAGGCAAGTACAAATATGACTCAGTCATTGTCCATGCTGGTGTGAATGACCTGAGACGTACCTCCCTGGACTACATGAAAAGAGACAGAGGAGCTCTCTGAGCATGTAGCCCAGGCCGGTATGACCCTGACCTTGAGTAGCATCTTACTCTCACTAAGAATGATGGCACAATATGAAGACAAGATGAACAATTTCAACAATTGGCTTAAGTACTGGTGTCATTCAAAGGGGATCCAATGCCTATCAGCTTGGGATGATATGCTCGACAAGCCACGATGCTTCGCTAGGGACGGTTTGCACCTGTCACCCCTGGGCTTTCGGATATTGGCAAAGGCTCTTGCTACCCCCATAGTGCCTTTTTTAGGCAAGGCTCAAAAGACAAACCGACCTCCATAGGTATCCCGAGGGATAAGAAACCAAGTAATGCTACTCAATGCCAGAAGTCTAAACCTCAAGATGCAGGCACTCGAAAAGTACAGTTTTGTACCTACCATAAATGTAGATGTTCGAAGATCCACATTGCTGCAGTCCTTACACTTGGGTAGTCCGCTGTCCTCGGTCGGCCCGAATATCAAAGTATTAGGCTGACGTCGGTCAAGGCGCTTAAGACTGACATCAGGACGTCAGGGTACAAATGCGCATGACCGACGTCATATCCTCAGTCTTTTCTTGCCCCCAGATGTCAGAAGACCCTAAACAGAAAGGTCAAAACCAAAAAACAACCAACCACCCTTGCACCAATCATATGTACAATATATACAATATCTACAATACTTACAACCCAAACCACACAACCGCCTCTAACCACAGAGGGGAAGGAGGGAGGGTAAATTGGACTGCAGCAATGTGGATCTTCGAACATCTACATTTATGGTAGGTACAAAACTGTACTATGTTCTTCATCTCACATTGTTGCAGTCCTTACACTTGGGTAGAATCCCAAAGCAGAGGTAAGGGAGGATGGCAAAACTATAAAGCAGTAGGAGCTGCCAAAATGCCCTGTAAAATTGCAGTGGCAAAACCAGCCCTAGATTTAGAGTAAAGTGGAAGGTGGTAATGCTTAGAGAAAGTATGCACTGAACTCCAAGTAGCTGCCTCCAAAATATCTTTAGTTGCCACCCCCCTTAAAAAAGCTGTAGAAGTGGCAGTAGCCCTAGTGGAATGAGGTCTAATCCCATCTAGAATCTCCTTACCATGATGGGAATAACAGAAAGCAATACAAAACCCAATCCACTTAGAAATAGTTTGTTTTGACACAGGCTTGCCCTGAGAACCTAAAGCAAATGAAACAAATAACTGCTGAGACTGCCTGAACCCTTTAGTTTTGCTTAAATAATATCGCAACTGCCTGTGTATATCCAAGGTGTGCAAAATCTTTTCCCCTTTATTTTGGGGGTTTGCATAAAAAGTAGGCAAATGAATAGTTTGGTTTAAAGCCACACTAGAAACCACTTTAGGCATAAAGGAAGGATTAGTACGTAAAGATACCCTATCATTATGGAAAATTAAGAAAGGCTCAACCGCCATAAGGGCCTGTAATTCAGAAACCCTTCTCGCAGAGGTAATGGCCAACAAAAAAGCAGTCTTCCATGATAAATATTTCAACTCTGCAGTAGCTGCAGGCTCAAAAGGTTGTAGAGTGAGTTTCTCCAACACAAAATTGAGATCCCAAGCAGGAGTAGGAGCTCTACGTGGGGGTCTTATATTCTTTGCCCCTCTAAGGAATTGCTTAAACAAAGGATGAGAAAACAATGGTGGGTCACAGTCATAGTGACCAGAAATTGCTGCAGCATGAACCTTAATAGAAGAGAAGGACAAACCTTTGTCCAGTAACTCAGCAAGATATTGAAGAGCCACACTTAAATTAGGCTTAGAAACATCAAATTCCTTTGCTGCACTCCAGAATAAAAATCTCTTCCATTTATCTGCGTACACTTTCCTTGTACTAGGCCTTCTGGCCTCCAAAATAACATTCAAAACTTGCTGCGAAAGCTGTGACCCTCCAGGGTTTAAAACAGAATATGCCAGGCTGTTAGGTGAAGAGAGTGAAGTTTGACATTGAGTAAATGACTGTTCTCCTGAGACAGCAGGTGTGGAATCGAAGGCAAAGGCCATGGAGGCTCCCGTACCAGACTTCTCAGTAATGGGTACCAGTGCTGTCAAGGCCAATCTGGAGCTATTAAAATCATCCTTGGCTTGTCCTGTCTGACCTTTAGGAGTACCTTTGGGAGGAGAGGCAGAGGTGGAAAGGCATACACATGAAGACTGCTCCAATTGAAAGAAAGAGCATCCACTTTCTAAGCTGTGGGATGAAACCTTTTTGTGCAAAACTTTGGCAGCTGGTAGTTTAGTGGAGAAGCGAACAGATCTATGTCTGGAGTTCCTCATGACACTGTCAATTTCTGAAACACATGAGGATCCAATTTCCACTCGTGGGGATCCATAATTCGTCTGCTCAACACATCTGCTAAGGAGTTCTGTGCTCCCGGCAGAAACCTTGCCTGAAGATTTAGCTGTAAACTGAGAGCAGTCTCCCACAAAATCATTGCTTGTCTGCATAGAGGATAAGAATGTGTTCCCCCTTGCTTGTTGATGTACCACATGACAGTTGTGTTGTCTGTTAGAACCAACACCTGCCCTGGAAGAAGTAAATCCTTGAAAGCTATTAATGCAAATTGGACTGCTAACATCTCCTTCAAGTTGATATGTAGATGATGTAGTCTGGCAGGCCACGTGTCTTGTATCCACTTTCCATTTAGATGAGCTCTCCAAGCTTTGTCTGAGGCATCTGTCGTTAGAATCTGACTCGCCTCTGGCCGGGTCACAGAGAGTCCCTTGTTTAGGTGACATTCCTGAGCCCACCACAATTCCTTTTGAATGCAAGGTATTATCTCTGAATGACAGTGTCCATATCTTGGCAGTGCTGTGTCCATACATTTTTGAGATACCATTGCAGCTTCCTCATATGCAGTTTGGCATTGGGAAGCACCAGAATACAAGATGCCATGAACCCCAAGGCTTGAAGGACTGTCCTTGCAGTCAGCCTGGACTGATGAGACAATTGATGGAAGTAAAGGGAAAGATTCTTTTGTTTGTCCGGGGTCAAAAAGGCCATCTGGGATGCTGTATTCAGTCTCACACCCAGAAAGCACATGTCCTGAGAGGGTACTAGACTGGATTTTATTTCGTTCACAGAATACCCCAGGCATCTTAGCACTGCTATCACATATTGCAAATGATGAAAAAGTTCGTCCCTTCCTTGAGCCAGAATCAGGCAATCGTCCAAATAAAAATAGATCTGTATTCCTTTTAGCCTGAAGAAAGCTATCACTGGAGCCAGAACCTTCGTGAACACTCTGGGCGCAGTAGATAAGCCAAAGGGCAATGCAGAGAACTGATAATGAGAAGTCCCAGCTCGAAAACGCAGATACTTCCTGCAACTTAGCCTGATAGGAACATGAAGGTAAGCCTCCTTGAGATCCAGAGTCACCATCCAGTGATCTTTGCCCAGCAGAGGTAAAAGCTGTTGTAACGTCAACATTTTGAACTTGGGAATGTCCGGATAAGTGTTGAGGATAGATAAATCCAAAATTGGTCTCCACGTGTTCCCCTTCTTTGGTACTAGGAACAGGCGAGAATAAAATCCTAGGCCCATTTCTGGCAGAGGGACCGGCTGTATGGCCCCTATTTGAAGCAGCAGAGAAATTTGTTTGTGAGCCTCTATTCTTTGCTGAGGAGGAACGTCTGGCATGCCTTTGAAAGGAGGCAAGGTATGGAAATAAAACTTGTAACCTTGGTGTATAATATCCAATACCCATCTGTCCTGGGTAATTAAACTCCAATTTTCTTTGAAGAGTGCCAACCTTCCTCCCAAAGGTGCTGCCAGACAAGAAGGCTCTGGCAGCTGAAAAGGTAGGTCATTGGGCCTGTTTACGAAAGGACTGGCCCCTGCCCTCACCCGAAGACTGTGCAGGTGAACTCCCTGTTCTAGGTCTGAAAGAGCCCTGAGCTCTGCCCCTACCACGTCTAGATCTTCCCCTAGACTGTGAATCATAAGCAGGGTACGTCCACCCCTTAGCAGGCCAATTCCTGCTAAACTTCGGAGGCTGAACTTGCAAAAAATCTTTAACAGCCTGCATAGACTTAGCCTTGTCTTCCATTTTCTTTAAGACTGCCTCCACAGGTGACCCAAACAACACATCAGACTGTAAAGGAGCATCTAAAATCCTTGTCTTAACATGGTCAGATAAATTCTGATCCCTCAGCCAGGCGTGCCTGCGAAGAACTGACCCAGTTGCAGCCACCCTAGACGAGGCCTGTACAGCATCAAAACCACATTGTAAAGAATGCTTACCCACCTGTTCAGAAAAGTACAGTTTTGTACCTACCATAAATGTAGATGTTCGAGGATCCACATTGCTGCAGTCCTAACTATTGGGGGTAGTCCGCTGTCCAGTCGGCCCGAATACCAAAGTATAAGGCTGACGTCGGTCAGGGCGCATTAGACTGACGTCAGTACGTCAGGGTACTAATGCGCATGACCGACGTCATATCCTCAGTCTTTTCTTGCCCCAGATGTCAGAAGACCCTGAAAAGATAAGGCCAAAACCAAAAACTCCAAACATACCTGCACCAAAAATATGTACAATATATACAAAATTACTAGAATATAACCTCACCTACACAACCACCCCTAAACACAGAGGGAAGGAGGGAGGGTAAATTGGACTGCAGCAATGTGGATCCTCGAACATCTACATTTATGGTAGGTACAAAACTGTACTATGTTCTTCATTCCACATTGCTGCAGTCCTAACTATTGGGTAGAATCCCAAAGCAGAGGTAAGGAGGCTGGCAAATCATAAGGAAGCAGGAGCTGATAACATGCCTTGCAAAATAGCTGTGGCAAAACCAGCCCTAGACTTAGAGTAGAGAGGAAGGTGGTAATGCTTAGAGAAAGTATGCACTGAACTCCAAGTAGCTGCCTCCAAAATATCCTTAGTTGCCACCCCTTAGAAATGCTGTTGAAGTGGCAGTAGCCCTAGTGGAATGAGGCCTAATCCCAACTGGAATCTCCTTGCCATGATGGGAATAACAAAATGCAATGCAAAACCCAATCCACCTAGAAATAGTTTGTTTTGACACAGGCTTGCCCTGAACCCAAAGCAAAAGAAACAAACAACTGCTGAGACTGCCTAAAATCCTTAGTCCTGCTCAAATAATAACGCAACTGCCTGTGTACATCTAAAGTGTGCAAAATCTTTTCCCCTTTATTTTGAGGATCTGCATAAAAAGTAGGCAAATGAATAGTTTGGTTTAAAGCCACACTAGAAACCACCTTAGGCATAAAGGAAGGATTAGTGCGTAATGATACCCTATCCTTATGGAAAATCAAAAAAGGCTCAACCGCCATAAGGGCCTGCAATTCAGAAACCCTTCTTGCAGAAGTAATGGCCAACAAAAAAGCAGTCTTCCATGATAAGTATTTCAATTCAGCAGTAGCCGCAGGCTCAAAAGGTTGTAGAGTAAGTTTCTCCAACACAAAATTGAGATCCCAAGCAGGAGTAGGAGCTCTACGTGGGGCCTTATATTCTTTGCCCCTCTAAGAAATTGCTTGAACAAAGGATGCGAAAACAATGGTGGGTCACAATCATAGTGAGCTGAAATTGCTGCAGCATGAATCTTAATGGAAGAGAAAGACAAACCTTTGTCCAATAACTCAGTAAGATATTTAAGAGCCACACTCAAATTAGGCTCAGAAATCTCCAAATTGTTTGCTGCACTCCAAAATAAAAATCTCTTCCATTTTTCTGCGTACACTTTCCTTGTACTAGGTCTCCTGGCTTCCATAATCACATTTAAAACTTGTTGAGGAAGATGAGACCTGCTGTCTTTCAAAACAGAATATGCCAGGCTGTTAGATGAAGAGAGTGAAGCTTGACATTGAGCAGGTGACCGTCCCTCTGAGACAACAGGTGTGGAATCAAGGGTAAAGGCCATGGAGGCTTCCTTACCAGACTCCTCAGTAATGGGTACCAGTGCTGTCGAGGCCAATCTGGAGCTATTAAAATCATCCTTGGCTTGTCTTGTCTGACCTTTAGAAGCACCTTTGGGAGAAGAGGCAGAGGGGGAAAAGCATACACATGAAGATTTTTCCAACTGAAAGAAAGAGCATCCACTTTCCAAGCTGTGTGATGAAACCTCTTTGTGCAAAACTTTGGCAGCTGGTGGTTTAGTGGAGAAGCGAACAGATCTATGTCTGGAGTTGCCCATGACACTGTCAATTTTTGAAATACATGAAGATCCAGTTTCCACTCGTGGGGATCCATGATTTGTCTGCTTAACACATCTGCTAAGGAGTTCTGTGCTCCCGGCAGAAACCTTGCCTGAAGAGTTAGTTGCAAGCTGAGCGCAGTCTCCCATAAAATCATTGCTTGCCTGCACAATGGATAAGAATGTGTTCCCCCTTGTTTGTTGATGTACCACATGACAGTTGTGTTGTCTGTTAGAATCAACACCTGCCCTGGAAGAAGTAACTCCTTGAAAGCCATTAATGCAAACTGGACTGCTAACATCTCTTTCATGTTGATATGTAGATGCTGTAGTCTGGCAGGCCACTTGTCTTGTATCCACTTTCCATTTAGATGAGCTCCCAAGCAATGTCTGAGGCATCTGTCGTTAGAATCTGACTCGCCTCTGGCCGGGTCACAGAGAGTCCCTTGTTTAGGTGACATTCCTGAGCCCACCACAAAAATTCCTTTTGAATGCAAGGTATAATTTGAATGACAGTGTCCAAATCCTGGCAGTGCTGTGTCCATACATTTTTGAGATACCATTGCAGCTTCCTCATATGCAGTTTGGCATTGGGAAGCACCAGAATACAAGATGCCATGAACCCTAAGGCTTGAAGGACTGTCCTTGCAGTCAGCCCGGACTGAAGAGATAGTTGATGGAAGTAACTGGAAAGATTCTTTTGTTTGTCCGGGGTTAAAAAGGCCATCTGGGCTGCTGTATTCAGTCTCACACCCAGAAAGCACATGTCTTGAGAGGGTACTAGACTGGACTTTATTTCGTTCACAGAATACCCTAGGCATCTTAGCACTGCTATGACATAATCCAAATGCTGTAGAAGGACTTCCTTTTCTTGAGCTAGAATCAGGCAGTCGACCAAGTAAGGATAGATTTGAATTCCTTTTAGCCTGAAGTAAGCTATCACTGGAGCCAGAACCTTTGTGAATACTCTGGGCAGTGGATAAGCCAAAGGGCAATGCAGAGAACTGATAATGAGAATTTCCAGCTCGAAAACGCAGATACTTCCTGCAACTTAGTCTTATAGGCACATGAAGGTAAGCTTCCTTGAGATCTAAAGTTACCATCCAGTGATCTTTGCCCAGCAGAGGTAAAAGCTGTTGTAACGTCAACATTTTGAACTTGGGAATGTCCAGATAAGTGTTGAGGATAGATAAATCCAAAATTGGTCTCCACGTGTTCCCCTTTTTCGGTACTAGGAACAGGCGAGAATAAAATCCTAGGCCCCTTTCTGGCACAGTAACTGGCTGAATGGCCCCTATTTGGAGCAACAGAGAAATTTGCTTGTGAGCCTCTTTTCTTTGTAGAGGAGGAATGTCTGGCATGCCTTTGAAAGGAGGCAAGGTATGGAAATAAAACCTGTAACCGTGGTGAATGATATCCAGAACCCATCTGTCTTGGGTAATTAAATCCCAATTTTCTTTGAAAAGAGACAGCCTTCCTCCCAAAGGTGCTGCCAGGCGAGAATGTACTGGCAGCTGAAAAGGCAGGTCATTGGATCTGCTGACGAAAGGACTGACCCCTGCCCTCACCAGAAGTCTGAGCAGGGGAACTCCCTGTCCTAGGCCTAAAAGAACCTTGAGCTCTGCCCCTACCACGTCTAGACCTACCCCTAGACTGGGAATCATAAGCAGGATAAGTCCATCCCTTAGTAGGCCAATTTCTACTAAACTTGGAGGCTGCACCTGCAAAAATCCTTAACAGTTTGCATAGACTTAGCCTTGTCCTCCATTTTCTTTAAAACTGCTTCCACAGGCGAACCAAACAACACATCAGACTGCAAAGGAGCATCCAAAATCCTTGTTTTAACATGCTCAGCTAAATTCTGATCTCTCAACCAGGCATGCCTACGAAGAACAGAACCAGTGGCAGCCACCCTCGAGGAGGCCTGCACAGCATCAAAACCACACTGCAAGGAATGTTTACCCACCTGTTCAGACACATGAACTAAATCCTGCAACTCTTTACACTCAATACCTGCAGCCAGAGCATCCACCTTAGATTTCAATTGTGAAAGGAGGTAATTCTGATATTTTAACATGTGAAACTGACAATTCAATGCCCTCATGGCTAAAGTGGAAGAAGTATACACTTTCTTTCCCCATCTATCCAAAGCCCTTGCCTCTTTATCAGGAGGAACAGGATTTTTAACAACAGAGGCCTTCACCCCTTTAGGCCCCTGAGAGACAGTTTCGGGTCTGCCCTAGGACTCTTAAAAGATACTTATGAGCCTCAGGCACCCTATAGTACCTATCCGGTTTAACTGGGGCAGGAGGCAAAGAATCAGGATTCAGGAAGCCTCTGCAAAACATCTTCCACCACATTCAGAACAGGAGGTATAGCTAAAGGCCTATGCTGGGGTAAAACAAGAATTCCCTAAGCCTCTTCCTGGAATCAGAGAAATCTTGACCTTCCCATTTAAAATGCTCCCTCATGGAATGCAGAGTCTCTGAAAATGAAAAATCCTCAGGAGGAGAAGCTGAAGGAGTAGAATCATCCACATCAGAATCAGAATAAGGAGGATACTCCTGCAAGTCTTCAGCCGAAGACTCAGAAGCCTCCGAACAGTGCTCAAAACTCTCAAACTCAGGTTCCACCCTAGGCCTCTTATCAGGAGGGGCATAGAACCTCTAATCATAGTAATCAAATCCTCTGCCATTTTAAGCATATGTTTCTTAGGCAAAGACCCTGAAGCACTAGGAGAAACCCCCACTGAAGCTACACTAGGCCTGCCTCTCAAAGAAGCCTTGGAAACAGAGGGGGAGGCCCTAACCACCTTAGGAAGAGAGGGAAGAACAGCCACCTGAGAAGCCCCTCAGCCTGGCCTACTTCCTGAGAGGATACATCCTGTAACAATAAAGTCTCTCCCTGAGACTCCAAAGAAATACCTGGCAGAACCTCCGGCTCCACTGAGCCTTCTAAAGAACCGGCGTCAGGGACTGTCGGTTCTTCCACTCTAGGCTTTGCTGCTTTATCCTTGCGCTTTTGCCCGAAGCGGGCGTCGGAGCATCCGACGGCATTTTATAATTACAACGCTTCCCAAAAACTAACCTGGCACAGTCTAACCTTCTCTTAATAGTGCGTTTGTTAAATCTAGCACAAGAGCGGCATCCAACAATGGGGTGCTCAGGCCCTAAACAAGGTATACACAAAGTATGGTAATCCCTATGAGGTATCTGTTTCCCACAAGAAATACAGTTATTCACTTTTTCTGACATCCGGTTAAATACTGAGGCAAGAAAAAACAAAATATTCCCCAACGGGGTACTTAGCCAACTTTGATTCGGTCTGAAACTCTGACTTCAGAAACTTTCAGAACGCCAACCTGCACTCGCAAAATTGCTTCTGCATCGGACCATGCGGCAAAAAAGACTGAGGATATGACGTCGGTCATGCGCATTAGTACCCTGACGTACTGACGTCAGTCTAATGCGCCCTGACCGACGTCAGCCTTATACTTTGGTATTCGGGCCGACTGGACAGCGGACTACCCCCAATAGTTAGGACTGCAGCAATGTGGAATGAAGAACATCATGTACCAAATCTTGTAATTCTTTACACTCAATGCCTTCCGCCAGAGCATCTACCTTAGACTTCAATTGAGAAAGAAGATAATTTTGATATTTCAACATGTGAAACTGGCAATTCAAAGCCCTCATAGCTAAGGTGGAAGAAGTATAGACTTTCTTTCCCCATCTATCCAAAGCTCTGGCCTCTATCTGGAGGAACCGGATTTTTTACAACAGAGGCCTTGACGCCCTTAGGTCCCTGACTAACAGTCTCTGGGTCCGCCCTAGGACTCTTATAAAGATATTTATGAGCTTCAGGCACCCTGTAATACCTGTCCGGCTTAACAGGAGCAGGAGGCAAAGAATCAGGATTAAGTGAAGCCTCTGCAAACACATCTTCCACAACATCCAGAACAGGTGGTATAGCCAAAGGCCTATGCTGGGGTAAAAGCAGAAATTCCCTAAGCCTTTTCCTGGAATCAGAAAAGTCCTGACCTTCCCACTTAAAATGTTCCCTCATGGAATGAAGAGTCTCTGAAAAAGAAATATCCTCTGGAGGAGAAGCAGAAGGAGTAGAATCATCCACATCAGAATCAGAATAAGACGAATACTCCTGCAAGTCTTCAGCCGAAGACTCAAACATCCGAAGCCTGCTCAAAACTCCCCAACTCTGGTTCCACCCTAGGCCTCTTATCAGGAGGGGGCAAAGAACCTCTAATCAAAGTAATTAAATCTTCTGCCATTTTAAGCATGTGCTTCTTGGGCACAGATCCTGATGAACTAGGAGTGACACCAACAGAAGCTAAACCTGGCCTGCCCCTGGGAGAAGCCTTGGGAACAGAAGGAGAGGGCCTAACCACCCTAGGAAGGGAGGGGAGTACAGTAACCTGAGAAGCCCCTTCAGCCTGACCTGCCTCCTGAGAGGCCACATCCTGCAATATCAAAGTCTCCCCCTGGGACTCCAGAGAAGCCTCCGGCGGAACCACCGGTTCCACTGACGCCTCTAAAGAACCGGCGTCCGGCACGGACGACTCTTCTTGCCTGGGTTTAACTGCTTTGTCTTTACGCTTCTTCGAAGAAGCGGGCGTCGGAGCATCCGACGGCATATTATAATTGCACCGCTTCCCGAAGACCACCCTGGCACAATCTAACCTTCGCTTAATAGTGCGTTTATTGAACCCAGCACAAAAGCGACACCCAACAACGTCGTGCTCAGGCCCCAAACAAGGAATACACAAAGTATGATCATCTCTATGCGGTATCTGTTTCCCACAAGAAATACAGTTATTCACTTTTTCTGACATCCGGTAAACCACTGAGGCAAGAAAAAACTAAAATATTCCCCAACGGGGTACTTAGCCAACTTTGACTCTGTCAAACTCCGAATTCGAAAAATTTCAGAACGCCGAACGGCACTTGCAACGCTGCTTCTGCATCGGACCATGCGGCAAAAAAGACTGAGGATATGACGTCGGTCATGCGCATTTGTACCCTGACGTCCTGATGTCAGTCTTAAGCGCCTTGACCGACGTCAGCCTAATACTTTGATATTCGGGCCGACCGAGGACAGCGGACTACCCAAGTGTAAGGACTGCAGCAATGTGAGATGAAGAACATCTCTTCTTAGCATGGAGAACATCGATATCTGTGTAGTAACAGAAACCTGGTTCAGGGTTCCCGAGAGCACCCCAGCACTACCAGGTTATACCTCATGCCATGCTTTTCGGCCCCAAAACTTGGACCGAACCACAAAAGGAGGGGGAGTATCGATATTCAAAGATACCCACACCTCCAGGTTGGTGGCAAAGGACGAAGCATCAGAGACTATCCATGTGCAACTAACAGTGGGTAAAACTGCCTTCCAGTTTATAGCCTGCTACAGACCACCCTCCCAAACCCAGGAACCCCACTCGGCCTTCCTGAGAACACTGGAAAATATGAAGGTCTCTCCAAACACCATTATATTGGGAGACATCAACTACCCAAACAGACTGGGAGCATTACTCTAGCTCCAACACCCTAGCCCAAAGGTTCCTAGAATTTATAAACTCAAATGCTATGGAACAACTTGTTACCACTCCCACAAGAGGGGAAAACATACTGGACCTGATCACCAACAACATGGGGACTCTATGCTCCAGACCAGAAGTGTATCCCTCACTGGTAAGATCAGACCATAAACTAATCTCACTGGATATTCACATCCCGACCCCACCCCCTGCCCAGAAAACCACAGTGAAAAACTTCTCTAAAGCAAATTTCACACTCCTCAAAACACAGGTGGAATCCTTCAAAGCCCCCGGGGCCTGTGGAAAATATGGCCCAGACCGCAGAATTCTTTATAAACGCATTCTATGAACACCTTCAGGAAAGCATGGATCATGCGATCCCAAATAAAACCAAGACCCAATCCTCCAAAGGCAGACGTCCTGTCTGGTGGACCCCAGCCATAAACAAACTATACAATAGAAGGAGGAAGCTACTAAATGACAGAGCAAAATTCCAAAAAGGGAAGGCATCACTGATCAGTATTAGCAAAAAACTACGGGCACTCATAAAATTGTCTAAGGCCAGCTTCGAGAGAAACATTGCACAGGACACCAAGGATAATCACAAGGCTTTCTTTAGTTGTTAGGAACCTGGGTGGTAATTCCCAGATATGCTCAGAATTAGTCCAAAATGACAAAAAATATACCGAACCCACAGACATTGCCAACATCCTAGCTGACAGGTTCAGCGCAAACTTCTCCCCCCCCCCCCACCAAAAGGGCACATATCTATCCCAGCAGAGTGCTGCCCCCCTGACATCTACCCGAGGTAAGAGCCGCCCTCCCCAAAGCAAAAAACACATCAATGGGACCAGACGGTGTCCCGGGCTGCGTCCTACATGAACTCCAAGAAGAGCTAAACCCAAACATAAAACTACTGTTCAATCTCAGCCTTACTACAGGATATGTGCCCAAAGAGTGGCGTACAGCAACAGTGGTCCCTCTCCATAAAGGTGGTGCCTCATCGGATCCTGGAAACTATCGCCCCATAAGCCTGACTAGCTTGGTCTGCAAAGCTATGGAAAGGATCATCATGGACCTCATAAATAAAGATATTGGGGACCTACAGACACTGGATCCTACCCAGTTCGGCTTTGTTAAGGGCATATCCTGACTCAAACCTGGTTGATTTCTTTGAAACAGTCAAGGCCACTGACGAGGGGAAGGTGGTCCACACAGCCTACCTGGACCTCGCAAAAGCCTTCGATACAATACCCCACTCGGGCATTATAGATAAGCTCACCAGCTTAAATATAAACCCCTATGTCACTACATGGATTGCAAACTGGCTCAAGGACAGAACCCACATGGTTAGAATTGCTGGAGCCATGTCAGACTCCAAACCAGTTAAAAGTGGTGTCCCACAAGGCTCAGTCCTGGGACCTCTCTTGTTTGGTATACATTTCTAGGAAGTACAGGCCAACACGGAAGGACTGACTGACCAAGTTCGCAGATGACTGAAAACTGGGCGCCATAATCGACTCTCCAGCCGACACAAGCATCCTCCAAAAGGGCCTCATAGAAACAGACAACTGGTGCCAGAGCCATGGCCTCAAGCTAAATGCCAAAAAGTGTATAGTCATCCCCTTTGGCAAAAACAAAGTGCCCACAAATTACCACATAGGTGGTAATCCATTAAGTACAGAAGAAGTAATTAGGGACCTGGGGACCCAAGTTGATAGCAATCTCTCATTTGACAACCACGTGGCCAAAGTGGTTAGAAAAACATTTTATATAGCCCACCTAATCATGAAGGGATTCACATCTAGATCAGGGAGGTCATAGTGCCTCTTTACTCATCCCTCATCAGGCCCATAATTGAGTACAATGCCCCTTTTGGGATGTACCTTACCAGACACCTGCAGCAACTGGAAAGACCCCAAAAGTACCTCACCAAGAGGATCAAAGGGCTCAAACAGATGCCATATGCTGCCCGGTTAAAGAAACTCCAGCTCTACTCAGTGGCATACCGCCTGTTCAGAGGCAATCTGTGCCTGACGTATAAAGCCATGTCCAACCCAGAATTAATGGACATGCTGCACCTCAGAAAATCCAAATCCCATCGAGCTCGTGCTCGAGACTTGAACCTCAGCACTGAAATAAATAGGACATGCTGGAGGGACAGATTCATAACCCAGAGGCTCCCTTCACTCTGGAATAAAATCCCAGTCCAGGTTAGGCAGAGTCCCTCATTGACTCTCTTCAAGAGGAATCTTGATGAGTGGATGGGAGATCGTAGGTTTACCCTGGGTATCACTTCTGTGTCACTGTTAGACAGAGACACAGTATACTAACCTCGAATAAGGGCATAGCAAAATAAATTTAAAATGGGTGGCGAAAGCCAAACACATTCTGGCTAGGCTTATAAATGCCCTAGGGCAGATAGCCTAGTTTGAACCTATGAACCTATATTAAAATTTTTTTTTACAAAATGAGGAGCACTTGGCTTTCACAGAGCTCAGAGTCTGAATGCTGTGGCAGCAAATGAGATTTGGGGTATCTTCACACAAGGGCATTATCGGAAAACATTTCTTGAAAAAAGCTCAAGACTGGAGCACTAGTTTTGCCATCTCAAATCTGACAAGTGGCTGAAGGGTCCCATAAGTCAGAGGATGGGCAGAATGAATAAGACATCTGGCTTTAAGGTTTCTTTGAACAAAAAAAAAATCTTTGTTTGTGAAAGCAGTACAAAATAACTGAGACGCTCCCTTGTTTTATGCAGATGACCTATAAGAATATCACCAACCACTCCCACTAGGAAGCTGTAATGGAACCAACCTTGTGGCTGAATGATGGATGTTTAGTATGCGTTACCTTTGAATGAAGCTTCCTTGAAGGTAAATGACCACCAATACAACAGCTGAAAAGGCCTACATCATGTCACTCCAATCAATAGGCAAGTTACTCGCTACAAGGTGCAACATTATACATACACTGCAAGTTCCACCACAACAAAATATCAAGTTCCTGTGCTGCTTGGCTTGACCACTGGTACCTGATTTCGGTTACTTTGTTTGGAATTTATCTGGTTTGCATCCTTTTTATCGTGGTTTCTGAGTGGGTGCATTTCTGATGGCAGAGGCAGCAGTGGATCCGTTAATGGAGTTAACCATACATTCTACCCCTTCTGGTAAATATATCGGACTTGTTAAAATGCTTTTAACCATGATGGCTGACATTCAAAAATCTCTTAAGTTACTAACATCTAAATTTAAGTTGCAAATACAACCACCTCTTCTTCTAACTCTGATGGTGAGGAGAATATGGTCACTGATTTGGAAAAGGAAAACGTTTTTTCTTCCACTGCAGAAGTTGGTAAAGAAAAACACGGACCTAAGCCTGTTTCTAATTCAGCTGGCTCTCATAAGAGCATCAAGTCTATTTTGGAGACTAATTATGATCCTTTCAAGAGAGCCGATTATCGGGTTACCAGGGCTAAAACTGAAGAATTTCATGGTAAATGTGAACATCTTGGGAAACTGCTAACAAAATATCAGTCTCTTGATTTAGAGAACCGTTACTTCGAACGATGTCTACAACTAGAAGATTGTCCCAAAAGGGTTAAGATTCTTCAAATGCCCTAATGGGGTAAGTGCCGACGATTGTTTTTTCAGGACTTTAACTTCCTTTTTTTAACAATGCTGGTTTAGAATTTTTAAAGCTGCTCACTGAATAACACCAACAAAATGTTGCAGCTTAAAGAAGATATATTAAAAATTGACAATGAAGTCAATGGTTTACTGGTGGATTTTGGGTCTGATTATGTTTACCAGCAACTTTTTGTTGATGTGGAACACCATATCAATCAAGTCATCGCTTGTAAGCATACTAAATTGCTTCGTGATGTTGCAGCCTATGAAAATGTTGTGACTTTCGGCTTATCCCAGTTAGGGGTCACCACAGTGGAACTCTGGTCTGCTAATGTCTGGTAGTGGATTTTTACGTGCAGAGTTACCATCCCTGACGCACAACCTTCAATGAAGGCATGCACATTCATGTATGCCTCCACACAGAAGACGCTCTAGCTGAGAATCGAACGAGACAACGTCTTGCTGTGAGGCGACAAGCCTATGAAAATAACAGTGCTTATAATAATTTCGACTCTAACCAGAGGTGCCTTGATGTGAGGATCAGAACGGTGCGTTTAAACACAGATAGGGCTTGAACAAGATATTTAATGGTGGATCTAAATCTTTTAGACCTGACAGAACTGATATCTACATTAAGGAGGTTAAACCCTCGGCTCCTTTAAAAAAGTTTTTCTTTAAAGAGAATGATGGCCAGGCATATGTGGAAGAACCAAGAGAAATGTCTCTCACAAACAATGATGATGGCAATCAGCACTCACCTGGAAGTGCTGTTAATGATGTTATCCCAAAGACTTTTTTAGCCAAGAAAGGGAATCAGACAAAAAGGACAGTGACTACGAGAAGCAGAATGCTAACCAGTTCGAACTCATCGGGCGACGAAATTTAGGGACTTTAAGTGAAACTTTTGACGTTGTGAATTTGATACTTTAACGGAGACTGAATTATGCATTTTAAGGTATGGTCTAAATTTTGTTCCTACTTGAAGGGATGAATTCAGTAAAACTGTCATTGATATAAAAAAATATACTCAATCTGAATCTCCAGTTTTTAATGCATAATGTATCTAGTTCAAATGATGTTTTTATTAAACCTTCAATTTACACACCTTCTTTGAACACCACTATTAAAGTTTTTGAAGAAGTTTGCTTGCAGGAGCTTTCTGAAATTTTAAAAACAAAGGGGAAATGGGTTGATAACTTAACCCATAATGAACGTAAAGCTCTAGGCGAACTTAGAAAAAAATCCCATCTCAAATTTATGAAGAGTGACAAAGGGGGCAATATTGTCATGAATGTAGCTAAATACAAATAAAACATGTTAAATACTTTGAATAATACAGAGGAATATGAGAAAGTTTTTTTATTTGATATTCATCATAGTTACCGGAATATTTATTCCTTTTTATATGAAGCCTTAATGGCTGGAGATATGGACTTAAAAATGTACGAATTTTGTGTTGTCGAGAAACCAAAGGTTGGGATGCTATTTGGCATTCCCAAAATTCATAAGGACTTGGTCAATCCACCTTTTAGACCAATTGTTTCTTCCCCACATTCCATAACAGAAGGACTTGCTCTAATGGTTGACGCCTTATTAAGTCCCTTAGTACAGAATTGTAAGTCATATTTAAAAGACTCTTGGGACTTTTTGAACAAATTAAGGGTATTTTCTGAGACAGTTGATTTAAACTTGGTTAATTATGTCATGTTTTATATTGACGTGTTTTTATTCACTTGTATCCCTCATGAGGAGGGAGTTTAAGCTGTTCGTAGTTTTTTAACCAAGCACTCGAAAATGAAAACAGGAACTATTTCCCTAGTTTGTAGTTTGGTGGATATAGTTTTCAACAATAATTTATTTTTATTTGACAATGCTTATTATAAGCAAAGAGGGGTTGCTATGGGGTCAGCAGCTGCCCCTGCGTATGCTAACACAGTTATGGCTTGGTGGGAAACAAATGTCTTAGTTGAAATTGAGAAGTATTATAATATACTTTTTTACTCTAGGTTTGTAGATGACCTTTTTTATCACTGAAGGCACACCAATTATGGTAGATGCTTTCTTGGCCGATATTAACAAATCTTCTGAATTTTTTAAATTTGTATTAAGTGAAAAAGATGATTGTCAACTTTTTAGATGTTACTCTTTGGTGGGACAACATAGAAAATAAGTTTCAAAGTCAAATTTTCCGTAAAAAGCCCTTTACTAATGGTTACTTACATTATAATAGCAATCATCCCAAACATGTAAAGAAAAATGTTCCCAAGGGACAGTACATTAGAGCTTGTCGTATGACAACTAAAAATAATGATTTATTAAAAGAATTTGAATTGATAACAGCAATGCTTATTAATAGGGGATATGACAAAATGTATTTGAATAATTTGGGACTTGATATTCTTAACAAACGAAACTTGTTATATCCAGCTTTATTGAGGGCACCCCTAATAAGTCTAAGGAACATGGCGATCATAACACCTTTAACAGTGGTTATTATGGTGTTGTTTGTTCACTTGATATGACGGTTGATAGTTTTGGCATTAAGAACTTAGTGGAAAAAAATTGGAAAATTTTAAAAGGAAATTCAGACCTAGTTAAAGTTTTGGGAGATAGACCCAAGTTCGTTTAGAAGAACCATTCCAATTTCAAAAGGTTATTGGAAAATGACCATTTTGGATGTAAAATTAATCTATATCCAACACATAAGAAAGGCATGTACAAATGTGAACAATGTAATTTTTGTAGGTACATTTTTGAAATGTGTAACTCCTTTTATGTGGGTAAAATGGAGAGAACCCTCAAGAGAAAAATATATGAGCATATTTATGATATAACAAAAGGGAGAGACACAAATGCCCTATATAAACATTCTAAGATATGTGAGGGTTACAAATTTCACTTTTTTGTTTTAGAACAAATCGAAAGTGATATCAGAGGAGGCCCCTGGGAGGACACAATAGGTTATAAGGAATTATGGTGGCAAATAACCCTGGAAGCAAACAAAACCCCTGGTTTAAATGAGTATGTATCCATTCTTCCACTTCTAAAATTAAGAGCAGCTAAGCTATAAGAAATGGTAATAGAGATGATGTAATATCTGAAAATAACAGAAGGTGGCACTATTGGATCAGGGATTCACACTTTCCTTAAACAGAAGAATGCTTTAAGTTTTATAAGTTATTTAACTTGCGTGGTTTTTATTCAAATTATTCATTTTTTAATGTGGTGTTTTTAAGAGACTTTTGATTGATATCATGATATGAAATGGTGATTTCAATATATATTTTTTTAAAAAAAACTAATTTGTTTTACCAAATATGAGTTTTAAGAGGAAGTGAGGTAATGTTGATTATTGTTATTAATGAGCCCAATGAAGCACAATGTGTTTATTTAAAATGAATAGGTTGATTTTATTGGTCAAAGGTTTTAATGATTTGTATAAAGGTGGTTAATGATTAAAATCATTATATCTGATGAAGTCCAGTTAAAAGGACGAAAACGCGAGTGTGGTAAAAGGCGTTCATGTTATCATCGGTTGTGGTGAATTTACATTAAAGTTTTTGGCTATTTATTTTCTCTCCAAGCACTTTGCTCTCTTTGTTGAAGGGCCTTACGTTATGTTAGAACATATGTGACATTTGAGGTTCCTGGTTTTGTTAATTGTTTAACTAGGGGGTTAATTTATATTAGTTTTTGTAGTGGTTGCCCTGCGTTCTATGTAGGTATGACTACCCGTTCCTTACGCGAACGTATAAGAGAACACATTTACAACATTAAGATTAAAGATTCTAGAAATGCCTTATGTAGACATTCTTTGGAATATGTGAAATATAAGAAGTTTCTTTTTTCTATCCTGGAAGTTGTTCACATGGACTTGAGAGGTGGAGATTTTAAAAACTACCTTGAACAGAGAGAAACGATATGGCAGATTAAACTTGGTGCTGATAGGAAGCCCGGGTTAAACGAGGCTGTTAACATTAAATGTTTTTTAAAATATAGAAAATTAAATCTTAACAAAAATGTTGATTTAATTACTTATTTGGATTAAGTTTTTAAACATTTCTTTTTAAATATTTTTCTGTTTAGCACTGTTATGTGTTTTTGTTTTCAGGTTTTGTCTTTTTAAAAGATTTTTGTATTAAGAAATTTATACTGACTAATTACTTGATTGCTTTGATTATTTAAATGGTGTTTCTAAAGTGGATTGTGTTTCTGATTAAGTCTTGACAAAAGCGTTGAATAAACTGTGGTACGCTAATTCAGTTCCTGTGCGGCTTGTCTTGACCATTGGTACCTGATTTCGGTTACTAAAATGTCATACTTCATACTCTTATTGAGGCTTTATCAGCCCAATGCTGAGGTATTTATTCCAGGAGGTACTTTTCTTCTAGAAAAAAAAGTCATCAGCTTGCACAGATGTTATTAGTGGCTCAATGCAATTGTACTCTTCCATAATGGTACACAGTTTCCACAATATTACTGCATTTTCTCCTGTACAGCACTTCCCAACACACACAAACCTCCTCAGATGCAGTCCTATCAACAGTTCCAACTATAACCATATCCTTCTGGAGATGGTTTTCAGTAACAGATGCATCTTCAATAAGAAAACTCCTAAGAATCTACAATGAAGAGTCAAGGTAATCAGAACCCCAAGGTGGCACACCATGTTAAAAGAATAATGAATGAATATCTAAGCACAAATTTACGTACAAATTTGCCAATAAACCTTTTCTCCTTCTGGCACGGCCATTTATTGTGCTTTCTTAAAAAGAAGGCAATAAAACAGTTTATGCACTGCATATTCAGTGACTGTGCAAATGCTGCAAATTAGCAGTAATAAAAACAGAATGTGTGACAAATGCTTACTCGTTTAAACTTTTCCTAGTAAAATAATATAAAACAGATTAAAATAAGACAGGTTTGCATGTGCCAAGGAGTGAATACTTTCATCTTTTCTCTGTTGTAAATGCATAGAATATTTTCAAGTCTAGTCAATCATAACCTGAAAAAATATTTTAATTGCTTAAAAACCACAAAGGGACTTCTAAAGACAAACAGCTACTGGAATACTCCGCTCTGTGTGGATCAGCAGTAGAATGCGTCTTTAAAACAGCTGTATCATGGACTCCCTGGATTTGCCAACACCAATCCACTTCACTGCAACACAAAAGCATAAGAAAAAATTATCAGAACTGAAAATATTTCTAGAATATGCATCAGATATCATTAAATCATTTACATAATGGACTAAAACAAAGCATTTACTGCTCATTTTAGTGACTGAACTAAAGAATAAAACATTCATCAGCCAAGAGTTCAAAAGTGAATCATCTCTGAACCAAAACCTTCCCCCATCAAACCTCCATGTGCCAGAAGATTAAATCACACATACAAAAGATTTTCATATGCAAAATAATGTTTCCATAGCTTACCAGGCACATTCAAGAACTCTTCAATAAAGTGAATGTATTTCTGTGCATTTTCTGGCAGTTCCTCAAAGCTGCGTACATGCGCTGTATTTGAACACCATCCAGGAAGAGTAACATAGTCAACCTCAACTTTGTTTAACACTTCTTGGTTTGCTAATTAAGGATTAAAACAATTAAATGAGATTTTAAAAGCAATTTCACAAATCCTATTTAAACAAGCAATAAGACAACAGCAGCCTGAAAAGGAAATTAACAAAACAGAATGGCAAAATAAAATGCTGCATGTAAAACAGACAGCACTTCAAAGCCTAAGACAGCCAACAAGCTGTACTTCTATCTATATTCTAAGCTTAGAGAATGGGTCAACAGGCAGATGTTTCGGAGCATGTAAAACACATCATACTAAAAATAACCTCAAACCCCAAACACCACACATCTGAGCATAAAACACAATAGTAGAGTTGAAATGCACAAATGTAACAGAACATATTTTTGTGGACATCTCAAACATGCATAAATATAGCCAGCAAGACATTCAATTTAGTCAGCAGAGCAGAAATGGAAAATAAGCAAGCTAGCACTCCTCTAGCAGAAATGGAAAATAAGCAAGCTAGCACTCCACTAATCTAGAGACTTACCAACTAAGGTTGTTGCGTATAAGCTGGGCTCACCTAGCATGACAATTCTAGGATGTTGTATCAGACCAGTCTTGGGAAAGCTTCCAAAGCTAATCACTGATGGATGGTTAGCAAGACTTCAGGGCCAGGAAGATGAGGCTCTGGCAAAATGGCACAGGCAAATCTGATTTTGGAGAAAGCACCAAGGTTATAATGCATTGTGAAGGTGCAAACAGATGACCAAGTGGTGGCTTCCAGAATGAACAGAGTTGTTGCCCCTTTTAGAAAAGCTTTAGTAATTGCCTCTGCTCTGGTAGAAAGTGCCCTAATGCAGCTAGGAGTCTATTCTCCATGATGGTAGTAGTAGAAGGCACTGCAAATGTCTATCCATTTTGATATACGTTTACCCACATATGTGCCCTTCCTTGCCCTCTAAGGATACCACAAGTTGGACTGGTCTGTTAGGGAATTCTCCCCAGTTTTACAGATTTGGGTATAGTACTGGGAGATGAATGGCCTGGTTAAGAGTGCTCTGATACAACAGGGCATAAACGTAAGATTAGTCTCAAGTGACTCTTGTCCTTATGGAAGATCAGGAAAGGCCCCTTGGCACAAGGAATCAGAAATGCATCATGCAGAATAAAGGGTAACAGAAGAGCAGTCTTTCACGTGAGCATTTTGATGGGTGCTGAGGTGGCTTGTTCAAAAGGAGGTACACAGCAGGTTTCTCTAAAACACAGAAAAGGTTCCAGAGTAGGAATGACTGGTCTCCTGGGTAGTCTTAGAGAAGACAGTAAAGTGGAATGTGAGATGGACATGGGCAGGCATGTACCTTGGTGGACAAACCTTATTTGTAAAGTGTAGACAGATTCTCCAGGACTTTTAAGATCTTGGAGCAAATAGAAAACTTTTTCCACTAACAATATACGACTTCCTGGTGACTGATATTCATTCCCAAGGAGACCAGAAACAAAAGTCCTCAGTAAACTGATGTCTAGTGGGAATAAAAAAAAATTCAACCTGTGAGGTTCATGGTTTTGAGATTTGGGTAAATTAAAGTCTCTTTGTTCTGGGCGACGAGGTCCATACACAGTGGAAAGGATATGGTCCTCCATTTGCTGAGGGAGAAAGATTAGTTGTATAAACTCTTGCCATAACCACAGATGCCCTTCTCTTCCATGTTGCAGTATTCTCACTCGTGGGATCCTCCGCTTCAGGCAACCTGAACGTCCGGCTCCTATGCCAAAGCTTAAACCTGGTTGCTGTCAGGTGTGTGGGATGTCACACGCATGGCCATACACTGTGGGCCATAAATGTGACGTCAGCACGCACAGACCTCAAAACAGACTGCCCAGTCAGACAATAGTCCAAGAAAAAATGTCATCCAGACAGGGAAAAGGTCCTCTAGGGGGTAAGGAGGGAGGGAATGAATACTGCAACATGGAACAGAAAAACATCTATTGTTATGGTAAGACTTTACAGAACTAATCCATGTCCTTCTATTCTCATTCATGTTGCAGTATTCTCACTTGTAGGAGAGAACCACAGCTCAACCAGGACAAAGGGTGGAGGAAGAGGTAGTCTCCGGGAAACTGTGGAGGATGGCTCTTGCAAATGCTGCCCTGGCTCTGGAGATGTCCAATTTATAGTGCTTGGTGAAGGTATGTACAGAGGACCATACAGCTGCCTCTAGGATACAGGCTGTGTGCAAGCTTTTGAGAAAGGCTCCTGAAGAGGCCAGTCCTCTAGTAGTGTGTGCTTTAACAGTGTGGGGTAACTCTCTACCACGGAAAAAGTAAAAGGGTAATAGTTTTGCATATCCAGGAGGATGTTTGGATACAGCCTTCTCCAGGGCCCTGGAGTGAAATGATACAAACAGCTGATTGGTCTTGCCCAGATAAAAAGTACAGTTGTGTACACTTACCATAAATGTAGATGTTAAGAGTGTATTCACTTGTTGCAGTCATCACTTTTGGGTTATCTGCTTGCAGTAGCCCTCAGGTCGGCCTGATTAACAAGTCTTGGGTCCTGCGTTGGTTGCTGTTCCTTCTTCCATGACGTCAGGTCGTCAGGGGGGGTATAAAACATCCAGCTGACGCTATTACATCAGTTTTTCTTGCCCCAGATGTCCCCTTAATGGGAAGCAATTAAATCTATAAATATACAAGGTTATACCTCCAACAAAAAGCAAATACACCAAAACGCTTTTGAAGCTAGTAAAGGAAGTAGAGATATATCCAAAAAAAGAAAAAGAAGGGGGCTGGAGGGAGGGTAACCAGGACTGCAACAGTGAATATACTCCAACATCTACATTTATTGTAAGTGTACACAACTGTACTATGTTCTTCGTGTTTCACTGTTGCAGTCATCACTTTTGGGCAGATTCCCAAAGCTAAGGATGGGAGGAGGAATTTAAATAGAATTAGGACCAGCTAAAAGGCCCTGCAAGACTGCAGTGGCAAAGCCAGCTCTGGATTTAGAGAAAATTGGCAGATGGTAATGCTTGGTGAAAGTATGTACAGAACAAGTAGCAGTTTCTAGGATGTCCCTGGCAGGGACGCCTCTGAGAAAGACTGTAGAGGTAGATGCAGCCCTGGTAGAGTGGGGAGTCTGATCCCCTGTGGGATAGGTTTTCCATGATGTTTGTAGCAAAAAAGAATGCAATGGCCTATCCATTTGGAAATGGCTTGCTTTGAAATAGCCTTCCCCTCTGCCCCTGCAGCAAATGCCACCAGCAGTTGATCAAATTTCCTTTGAGGTTTAGCTCTGTCCAAGTAGAATCTAAGTTGTCTGTGCACGTCTAAGGAGTGCAGAATCCGTTCCCCTTTGTTCCGTGGATTTGGAAAGAAGGTTGGCAAATGTATGGACTGATTAAGGTCCACACTGGATACCACCTTGGGCATAAAGGAGGGATTAGTCCTGAGGGACACCCTGTCTGCATGAAAGATTATGAAAGGCTCCACTGCCATGAGGGCCTGTAATTCAGATAACCTTCTTGCTGAAGTGATTGCTAAAAGGAAAGCTGTTTTCCAAGAAAGGAATTTTAAGTCTGCAGCAGCAGCTGTCTTGAAAGGAGGAAGGGTGAGCTTTTCCAATACAAAGTTGAGGTCCCAGGCTGGAGTTGGAGGTCTCCTGGGTGGTCTTAGATTTTTGGCCCCTCGAGGAACTGCTTAAGCAGTGGATGAGAGAAGAGGGGTGGTTCTGTGTTGTAATGAGCTGAGATGGCTGAGGCGTGAATTTTGATGGAGGAGAAAGACCGGCTCTTATGAAGCATCTCACTTAAACATAAGATCTGAGGTAAATTGGTCACTGTTGTGCTCATCCCTTGAGACTGGTTCAAGGCACAGAATCTTTTCCATTTTTCAACGCAAGCATTTCTGGTACTAGGCCTCCTTACCTCTAAAATGATATCCACCACTGGTTTACTGAGGGATGGTAAAGGAGAAATTATGTAATTAGACAGGCTGCTAGATTCAGTGTTTGAAGTCGAGTATGCAGAATTTGTCTCTCCTGCTGAGACAATAGAGTAGGAGTCTGAGGCAGGTGCCATGGAGCCCACAGTGATGCACTGCACAAGAGGGGGTACCCAATGTTGGCGTGGCCAGTCTGGTGCAATCAAAATGGTCCTTGATTTGTCATGTTTGATCTTTAATAGTACTTCGGAGAGCAGATGCAGAGGAGGAAAGGCAGAAACTGATAAGTTTTTCCAGCTGAAGGACAGAGCATCCACTTTCCAAGCTTGTTTGTGGGGAGTCCTTGTGCAGAATTTGTCCAACTGATAGTTTTGGGGGGAGGCAAACAGGTCTATATCTGGGCTCCCCCATTTGCTTGTCAACATGTTGAAAATCCTTGGTTCCAGTTTTCACTCGTGTGGGTCCATGAGGTTTCTGCTTAGTTTGTCTGCCAGTGTATTTAGTTTTCCTGGCAGGAATTGAGCTTGTAAATGTACCTGATCGCTCAGGGCTGTGTTCTACAATGCCATGGCTAGTCTGCAGCAGGGGTAAGAATGTGTACCCCCCCCCCCTGCTTGTTTATGTACCACATAACAGTGGTGTTGTCAGTCTTGATCATTAATTGTCCTGGAAAAATGTGGCCCATGAAGGCTGTCAAAGCATTCTGTACAGCTAACATTTCTTTTTGAATGATATGCAGGTGCATTTGACTTGGGTTCCATTTGCCTGAATGCACTTCCGTGCCAGGTGGGCCCCCCATGCATAATCTGATGCATCTGTTAAGGTTTGGGTGGCAGGGGGTAGTGTGAATATTAGTCCCCTGTTTTGGTGACAGGCCTCTGCCCACCAAGGGAACTCTAGGCGTAGGCAAGGTATGATAGGAATCATTGCCTCTAGATCCTGTGAATGTTGACACCATATGCTTTTGAGATACCATTGCAGTTTCCTCAGCCTTGCATATGGAATTAGAAGAATGCAGGAGGCCATGAACTCCAAGGCTTGCAGTATTTGCCTTACAGATAAACTGGGTTTTTGTGGCCACTTGTTTGAAGTAGGTCGTCAAATGAATCCTTTTCTCTGGCGTGAGGAAAGCCATCTGGGAAGTTGTATTCAAGCTTGCTCCCAGGAATATAATTTGTTGACAGGGTACCAGTTGTGAATTCCTTTTGTTTATGGTGAACCCCAGCCAAGTCAGTATCCTTTGAACAAAGGCCAGATGATTCAAAAGTATGTCCTGGCTTTCTGCCTGAATTAGACAATCGTCCAGATATGGGTATATCTGAATATTTCTTTGCCTGCAGAATGCAATGACTGGAGCTAGGCACTTTGTGAATACTCTGGGCGCAGTAGATAAGCCAAAGGGCAGTGCAGAGAACTGATAGTGGATGTAGCCTGATTTGAAGCGTAGGTATTTTCTGCAAGACTCCCTGATAGGGATGTGCAGGTATGCTTCCTTTAAGTTTAGTGTTGCCAACCATGCATCTTTGCCTAGCACAGGAAGCAGCTGGTGAAGAGTCAGCATTTTGAATTTTGGAATCACCAGAAAGGTATTTAGAGTAGAAAGGTCCAGGATAGGATGCCATGTATTGCCTTTTCTGAGTACCAGGAAAAGTCTCAAATATAACCCTTGTCCCTTTTCCTCTTCTGGTACCAAGTGAATAGCCCCCATGCTTGAGAGAGAGTACTTGATTTTGGGCCTCTGCCCACTGATTTGGGGGTAGATCTGGCCACCCGCTTGGTGTTGGTAAGGTGTGGAAGTGAAATCTGTAACCTTGGGACACTATTTAAAACCCATTTGTCCTGGGTAATGAGGTCCCAGCTTTTGGCCTGCAGACCAATCTTTCCGCCTAAAGGAATATTCAGTTGGGAAGTGCTTGGAAGTTTTAGAAGCAAGTCATTAAGACTGTTTTCCCTGATTTGGGTGCGGAAACCCCCCACTGCTTAGTCTTGTGTGTCCCCTGGGACTGAAACCTGGGGTTTCTGCTATGTCTGGGTTTGGCTTGAGAAGACCTTGAAGAGGCCAGTGCCTACTAAATCTAGGTGGCTGAACTTGTAAGAAATCTTTAACAGTTTGCATAGATTTAACTTTATCTTCCATCTTTTTAAGAACTTCCTCAGCCTTGTAGCCAAACAGGCGGTCTTGATTTAAGGGAGCATCCAACAATTTAGCTTTAACATGATCAGGTAAGTATTGCTCCTTAAGCCAAGCATGCCTTCTGAGCACAGAACCAGTAACAGCAGCCCTGCAAGAGGCCTCTAAAGAATCACATCCACACTGCAAAGTATGTTTTCCAACCCGTTCAGCAGAATGCATTAAATCCTGTAATTCTTTATTTTCCGCACAGTCAGGAATCAACATTTTCTGTTTAAGCAATCCAATAACATGTTGTTAATATGAAACTGGCAGTTTAAAGCCCTAATGGCCAAGGTTGCAGAAGGGTAAACCTTCTTACCCAATCTATCCAGCGCCCTGGAGTCTCTATCAGAAGGAGTACGATTTTTAGCAGTAGAAGCCTTAATGCCCTTGGGTCCCTGTGAAATAGTCTCTGGATCCGCAATAGGATTTTTAAAAAGGAACCTGTGTGAATCAGGAACCCTGTAATATCTGTCAGGTTTTCCAGGAGCAGGAGGCAAGGAATCAGGGGGCCACACTAGATACCGAAAAAGCATCAACAATGTCTAGTACTGGAGGAATAGCTAAAGACCTATGCTGAGGCAGGAGTAAGAAATTCCTAAGCCTCTTTTTTGAATCAGAAAAATCCTGGTTTTCCCAGTGGAAATGCTCCCTTAGAGTATGTAAGGTTTCACCAAAAGAAAAATCCTCTGGAGGGGAAGCAGAGGGAATAGAGTCCTCTGCATCAGAATCCTCATAAGTAGATATGGGCAAATCCAGAGCAGAAGAATCAGAAAAATCAGAATTCTGGTCAGAAGATTCAAACAACTTCAGTCCTAGGTCTCTTAGAAGGGGGAGGCTGGCTTCCCCTGATTAGAGTTATAAGCTCTTCAGCCATTCTTATCGTTTGTTCTTTAGGCATAGAGGCCTGAGCATGCGGCCTGGGCGTCGTTTTTTTAGGCATGGTTCTAGATTTAGGATTAAAAGGAGGCGTCGGTTTAATATGCAAGTCCGTAGGGCTGAATACACCCTCAGAAGCCAGTGCCTGCACAGCGGCTCCGGACCCATCCATGGTAGAGATATCCACAGGTTCCATAGTTGAAGCATCTCACGGCATACCAGACTCCAAATGGGTCTCAGTAGAGGCCTGCGAATCAGAAGTAGCGGGTATCAGGGGCTGCGAAAGTGCCTCACTGAGTAACAGCGAACTGTCAACAGGCTTAGGAGAAGCACAGTCAGCAGTTTTTGACCTCGGCGGCCTGTCTCCGTCTTTATCCTTGCGTTTTTTCAGAATCCCGGTAGTCGGATGGCTAACCGACATTTCTGGATAATTAAACAGAGAACCGAAATATTTTGAAGCGAAAATATACAGACGACCCATAGTGTGCTAATTAAATAAAGCACAAAACCGACAGCATGGTACATTGTGGTCAGGGCTTAGGCAAGGAATACAGTACGAATGAAAATCTTTATGAGGTATTTGCTTTCCACAAATAATGCAATTATTAACTTTTACTGACATCGGTAAGGAACAAAAAAGTTTCCCCAATGGGGTACTTGGTTTTAGTTGAAGATTTCAGTTCTGAAACTCGAAAACAAAAATTTCAGGAGTCTGACGACCAGCACTTGAGAACAGCTTCTGCTTCAGGCACTGCACAGCAAGAAAGACTGCGGCATCGGCTGCATGTTTTATACCCCTGACAACCTGACGTCATGGAAGGGACAGCAACTGACGCAGGACCCAAGACTTTGTTAATCAGGCCGACTGAGGGCTTCTGCAAGCAGATAACCCAAAAGTGATGACTGCAACAGTAAAACACAAAGAATATCCTCAGTTGCCTGTGAACATCAAGGGAAGGGAGTACCCTCTCACTGTCATCCTGTGGCAAAGGTAAAAAGGTGGACAGATGGATAGAGTGGTTAAGGGACAGCTCATTGACCACTTTGGGCATGAAGGAGGGATTGGGTATGCAGTTACCCTGTCTTTGTGGAAGACAGTGTAAGGTGGAGTGGCCATGAGTACTTGCAGCTCAGAGACTCTCCTAGCTGAAGTAAGGGCTACTGGCAAGGCAGTTTTCCAGGTACACATCCTTAAAGTGGAAGAAGCTGCCAGGTCAAATGGGGCAGTGGTAAGTCACTCTAGCATGAAGTTCAGATCCCATGGAGGAGGGATAGGTTTTCTTGGTGGTCTGATATGCAGAACCCCCTTAAAAAAAGTTTCACCTCCAATCTTGATAATAGGGGTGGATCAATAGGTAAGCAGGCTGAAATGGTTGACAAATGGACTTTCACCGAGGAGTATGAAAGTTCTGATTTTAGGAGCTCACACAGGCTAGGACTAGAGGAAAATCTGCTTGGAAGGGGTCTAGTTGCCGTTTAAGACGCCAACTGGAGAGCCTTTTACATTTTAATACACAGGATCTCCTGGCAGTGGGTTTCCTGGCCTCTTGCAGGACAGACAGCACATCATCAGAATAGAGGTGTCTGAAAGAGATCAGGGTTAGGCTGAGGACTTTAGGTTCATAGATTAGTGTACTAGGCTAACTGCTCTTGCGAGCCATTTTAAGCCAAGCCAATAATCCCTTGTGAGACTCAAACCCTACGCCTTGTGTGTGCAAGGCAAATACCTTAGGCCACCCTCCCAACCCCAGATAAACAGCCTCTGCAAGGCTCAAACACAGGACCCTGCACACCATAGAAAAAGTTATTTACCACTAAGCCATGCCAGATTTTCAGATGAAGATTAATGTGGGATCCCTTCTGTTGTGTAAGCAGGTCCATCTTGTGAGGCAACTTGTGGTGATTGCCCTTGGCAAGAGATAGGAGGAACCGGTGCTGTTTTGGCCAATAGGGGGTCATCAGCAAAATTTCTGGTTTGTCCTTCTGAATTTGTGGGAAGGGCGAGGCATAAAGAAACAGCCCCTTCCAAGAAACTGAAAACCATCCACTTTCCACGTTCATGTGGATGGGAGTCTAGAGCAGAATAATTGTAGTCGTCTGTTCTGAGGGGAGGCAAACAGATTTATCTGTGGGGTGCTCAATCAGTGGACAATGTCTAAGAAGACATCTCTGTGTAACATCCATTCGTGATGTTGAGAGAATGATTTGCTGAGGGCATCTGCCTGATGACCGTCCTGAGATGGGATGTAGACCACCTGCAGTGTGACACTGTACTGGGTGGTCAACTCCAATGCCTGTATTGCTAGGCTGCAGAGCAAGTAGGATCTGGTCCCCCCGGTTATTGAAGTACCACATCAGAGTGGTGTGGTCTGTGAAGACTTAAAGGGGACCTAGTTGTATTAAAGGGAGGAATGTCTTTAGATCTAGGAGAGCAGTCATTTCCCTCACATTGATATGTTTTCTCTGGAGGTAAAGCTCCCTTTGAGCCTGTACCTTGAAACTGCTGACAGTGCCCCCCCATCCCAGATCCAAGGCATCTCTGTGCATGAATTGCACTGGCTTGGTGAGTTGCATCCACCACCTTAACTCTTTGTTCAGGCAGGATTGGAAGGGCACCTGAAGTTCCAGGAGGTGAAAGGGTTGAGACCAGACATTTTTCAAGTACCACTGGAACTTCCTCATGTACAACCTGGCAAGGGGCAGCATATGAAGAGTAGATGCCATGAAGCCTAGAAGACGGAGGAACTGCCTGGCAGAGATATGGCTGACTGGAAGTAATTCTTGGACGTAGTTGTTTAGGGAAGATACCTTGTCTTGAGGAAGGAAGGCCTTCATCAAGTCTGCAGCCCAAGAAGATATGGTCTTGGGATGGCGTATGGGAGGATTTTGTTAGGTTGAGAGTAAGCTCCAGACTTTGAAGGAGGGACATAGTAAACTGCAGGTGTGCCCTGAGAATACTTGCCTCTTCTGCTTGGATGAAGATGTCATCCAGATAAGGGTAAATCTGTATGCCTTTTGTTTGGCAGTAGGCTACTGTTGGAGTAAGACACTTTGTGAAGACCCTTGGTGCTGTAGACAAGCCAAAGGGCAAAGCAGTAAATTACTGAAAGTGAGAGGACGGCACTGCAAAGTGTAGAAATCTCATATAGTCTGGGTGAATGGGGGTATGGAGGTATGCCTCCTTCAGGTCCAAAGTGGGCATGAAAGCACTGGGCATCAGTACTGGAAGAAAGGTTTGAAGGGATAGCATGTTGAAGGAAGGTACCTGCAGGAAGAGGTTTAACAGGGACAGGTCCAGTACTGGCCTCCAAAAGGCCCTCCTTTTTTGGGACCAGGAAGAGGCTTGAATATAACCCTTGACCCTCTTGGCCTGTGGGAGCCCTTTCTATGGCCCCTCTGATAATAAATCTTGGGTGATCTGGGGTATCAGGTGGAGTTGTTTTTTGGAGGGAGGGTGTATGCCTTTTGGAATGGGTTTTTCCTGCCAGGTCATAAAGTACCCTTTTTCCACTATTGACAAGACCCAGCAGACTGAAGTGATATGTTGCCAAAGAGAAAGACAGTGAGATCGGAGGGTAAAGAGGGGAAGGTGGTTAGGCAGTCACAGATTATTTGGTCTGTCAGAAAGGGGCTACCTGGGGGTGGATTGGGAAGAGGCAGTCCTGGGAGATGACGTTTTTCTAGACCCTTTCCTGTGTTTTGAGGAGGAAGAGGAAGGAGCAGTTGCTCTCCTTACAAAGATGGGTTTCACAGGGTAGTTCCTAAAGAATTTTGGAACCGGTGAGAACAATAAATGTTTGAGGTCCTCAATTTCCTTGCGTGTTTCCTGCAAGCTTTTGAATAGCTTTGCAGACTGCTTACCAAAGAGGAATTTATTGTCCAGGGGAGCATCTAAGATCTTGTTTTTGAAATCATTAGGGAGGGGTTGTAGTCTGAGCTAGGTGTACCTGCACAGTACAAAGGCTGAGGCAGCTGATCTGGCTGAAGCCTCATAGTTGCATTTAATAGAATGTCTGGCAACTTGTGCTGCTAAGGAGAGCTTAGAAGTCCCCTGCCAAACCCCTGGTTAATCAGGCAAAGAAGACAGTAACGAAGTTGCCTGAGAGACCAGGTCGAAGGCACATTTAACCATGCGAGTCTGGTAATTAATAGCCCTAAAGGCCAGGGTGGGTAAGTATAAATCTTTTTTCCCCAGTCTGTCCATCACTTTGCTTTCTTTGTCTGATGGCAGAAGGGAGGAGGAGGAAATCTGCCCGGATTGCTTGTCTGGAGCCACTGCAAGCTGGATCTGCCATAGGTGGCAGAATGAGGTACTTGTGGCCACCAGGGACTTTGTAGTGCCTATTAGACATTTTCAGGGCTGGAGGCTGGGATTCAGGGGTCTTAAAGGCTGAAGCAAAAGCATCCAGGTAAGCTGGAATTACAGGGGGAATAGCAGAGGAAGAGGGAGACTCCATCTGTAAGAGTTCAAAATATCTCTTTTGCACCTCAGTCATTTGTATTGCATCCTATTTGAAGTACTCCCTCATTTTAGAGTGTTTCCCCAAAGGTAATATCTTCAGGTGGAGAGTCTCCTTCCAGGGCGTCTTCGTCTGAAGAACAGTACTCCAGGGGAGATGCCACCTAAGAGGTGTACGCGAGTGATTCATTTGAAGACGAAAAAGAGGAATCTTCCTCCTGAGGGTGAACTACAGGGATGGAAGCAGCTGAGGCAGGCCTAGGGCTAAGAGTAGGCAGGCCTGGGGTATGAGGGTCATGGGCCTGAGGGCCATAAAGGCCTGACTCAAGGACTGGGAAAACGTTTGCCAGTCTGGCTGGTGGTCTGTACTAGTAGACAGACGTTTAGTTTTCTGCTTTCTCTTCAGAGGAGTTACCTTTGAAGTTGTGTGGGAAGGAGAAGACCTAGAAATCAGGTGTCAGGCCTGTGGCTGAGGGGGCCCTGGTCTGAAACCGTAGCAGGCTGTCCGGTCAAGCCTGGTTCCCCATCAACACTGGGGGAGGCAAATGTCACAGTAACCTCCACAGACGTACAAACTGGAGACAAGGTACCCGCCGAAGTTGCCAGTTCTGACGGACGTCCTTCAGCCCCTAGGATTGGTAGCTGGCAGAACGGCTGACAGAGGCACAGCAATAGAAGGCCTTGAAACCTTGGCCTTCTTTTTAGGCAGCTCCACCTCGACGGCCAGTTCAGTCTCCATACCTAGGGGGCCAAACGCTTTAGTCGCTGGGTTTTCCACAAACAATTTAAGGGCTACTAGATGACTGCGTAGGGTTTTAGGGACAATGGACTGGTTGTGGGATTGAAGCAGAAAAGACAAGGGTCTTGGAAATCCTTGTGCGGAATTTGCCAACGGCACTTACGTTTTCACTTTCTAGATGACGTCAGCTATAAAAAGAACAGCTGCAACCAAAGCCCAAGTGAAAATAAAGAAGATTCCTAATGGGTACTTATCTGTATCGTCTTCCAAAGCATGGAGTGAAACGAGCAAGCTGACGTTCAACTGCAGCAGAGAAGTTCTGGGGTCTGTGCGTGCGGACGTCACATTTATGGCCCACGGTTTATGGCCCTGCGTGTGATGTCCCACGCACCTGACAGCAACCAGGCTTAACCTTTGGCATAGGAGCCAGACGTTTGGGTCACCCGAGGCGGAGGATCCCCACAAGTGAGAATACTGCAACATGTGAATAGAAGGATATTCAGTGTTGTCAGAGTCAGTGGGGTGCAACCAAGACAGCCTGTCCCATCTTCCCTAATTTTCTGCAATACTCAGACTGATGGGCAATGGAGGAAAGGCATACATGAAAAGTTCAGTCCCACAGAAGGAAATTATGTCAATCTTCCATGCCCCTCTTGAGGTCTACTTCTGGCACACCCCGCAAGTGGGCTAGGTCAAGAAAGCACTCTTCTGCCAACAGGTTCTTCTGCTTTGGGACTATTGCTGACAGCTGCAGGTACTGGGATTAGCTGTCAGAGCTTCTAGCTACACAGATGTAAGTGTAGGTACCCCTCTGCTTGTTTTTGTTCCACAGGAAAGTGGTAATACCGGCCAGGGTTCCAATTTCAGTTCGTCTTTGAATATCCACATGGTTAGAATGACCACAGTTGCTTCCTTTATTTTATGTGCTGTTTTGACATGTACTCAAACCATGTCCCTTGTACACTCAGTTTCCAAGTGTGCCCCCAAGCCAAATCTGAGCTGCCCTTGGTCAGCAAGTACATTTCCACAGTCTTAAATGAAACAAGGTTTTCTGTGATACTCTCCTCCCACCACAAGACTCCTTTCATTAAGCAGGGGAAAAGTGGAATGCTAGTCTCCACAAAGGGTTGGTACTGGGATCAGCAGTTTTTGTTTTGCTCTCCAAGGACCACTAACTTTGTCATGTGGAGTTTTGCTAGGGAAACCAATAGAATGCATGATGCCATTGTGTCCTAGGAGCCTGTGGAAATCTTTAGCTGAAACAGCTTTCAGGCTGAAAATGTGTTTGGCGTAACTTGAGGGGGGACCTTACCTAGGCTAGGAAGAAAGGCTTTTTGATGAACAGGTCTGCCCTCCATAAGATGACCTGGGTAAGCAGGGCACAGCTGGGACTTCTAAACATGGGGGGGGGTGTCTATCTTCTGAAAACATCCAATAACGGCTTGCATGGCTTTGTAAAGATCTTCTAGAGATGCTGCGCGAATCAGGCAGTCATCCAGATAATAGGTTTGTAACCTTTTGATCCCACAGAAAGCAATGACCAGTGCCAAACATTTGGTGAAAACTCTTGTTGCAGCAGATGAGTCAAGTGGTAAGGCATATAATTAAAAGTGGGTTCCCCACTCTATTAATGTAGGAAAGTACAATAGTGTACACTTACCATAAGTGTCTATGTTACAGTGTATTCACTGTTGCAGTCCTGACTTGTGGGATTTCCCACTGTGGAAGTCCTTGGCCAGTCCAACTACTAAAGAATAATTTCCCTTCCTCCTGAAACCAGGGGACATTCTATATGCTGTCACTACAGTTGTGTATAAGAGAATCAGCTGCCGCCATGACCTCAGTACTTTCTTGCCCCCAAGAAGGGCCCCCCTACAGTAAGTCCCTGAGGTCAGGGGTCTGGAACCCTGGATTCCAGAATAAGTGTGAAGGAGGAGGGAGGCCCATCCTGCTTGAGAAGGTGAATGTCCTAGCCTATCCCATAGGTCAGGGGGAAGGAGGGAGGGAAAGAATACTGCAACAGTGAATACAGCCCAACCCATCTACATTTATGGCAAGTGTATACAACTGCACTAGGTTTTGTGTTTCTCTGTTGCAGTCCTGACTTGCGGGAAGAGTCCCAAAGCTGAAAGGAGGGTGGCTGGAAAGATTAAGGCGAGGCAAGGATACACCACAAAATGGCAATGGCAAAAGTACAGTTTTGAACCCATCATAAATATAGATGTTCGAGTGTATACACTGCTGTAGTCATTACACTTGAGTTATCCTGCCGTCAGGCAGTTCCCCAGTCGGCCTGAGTTCCAAAGTCTTGGTCTGGCATCGGTTGCTGTTGCCTCCTCCCTGACGTCAGTGTGACAGGGGTATATAAGATGCAGCAGATGCCATTTTCTTCAGTTTTTCTTGCCCCAGATGTCAGGTGCCCCCCAAAAGGTACGCAACTCAAATTGCTAATAAAACATACATAGGAAAAGCAATCAACAACTTTCAGTTACCATCAAATACTCCCCATAGGTAGTAAAGGGTAGAAGACATAGGTACATACCAGCAAGTAAGAGGGGAAGGAGGGAGGGTAACCTGGACTGCAGCAGTGTCTACACTAACATCTACATTTATGGTAGGTACAAAACTGTACTATGTTCATCGTGTTACACTGCTGCAGCCATTACACTTGGGTAGAATCCCAAAGTTGAGTTTGGGTGGCTGGTTGTATAAGGCATTAGGGGTGGCTATAAGGCCCTGCAGCACTCTAGTGGCAAAGCCAGCTCTGGATTTAGAGTATAGAGGCAGATGGCAATGCTTGGTGAAGGTATGTACAGAACTCCAAGTTGCTGCTTCCAAAATATCCTTGGTAGGTACTCCTCTGAGGTAGGCAGTTGAAGTGGCTGTTGCCCTGGTGGAGTGAGATCTAATGCTGTTAGGTACAGGTTTCCCATGGTGTGTATAGCAGAAATGTATACAGGTGTCCTATCCATTTTGAAATGGTCTGTTTTGAAATGGCTTTTCCCTGGGCTCCTGCAGCATATGCTACCAGTAATTGCTCAGATTTTCTGAAAGCTTTGGTTTTGTCCAAGTAGAAGCGTAACTGCCTGTGTACGTCCAAAGAATGCAGTAGTCTCTCCCCTTTATTTTGTGGACTTGGATAAAAAGTTGTTAATTGAATAGTTTGGTTTAGAGCCATACGATACCACCTTTGGCATAAACGTAGGGTTAGTTCTTAAAGACACCTTGTCTTGGTGGAAAATGATGAACGGTTCCACTGCCATTAGTGCCTGTAATTCTGAAACTCTTCGTGCTGATGTTATTGCCAGGAGCAGAGCAGTTTTCCAAGAGATACATTTTAAATCTGCTGTGTTAGCTGGCTCAAAAGGAGGTAAAGTTAATTTTTCCAACACGAAGTTGAGGTCCCAAGTTGGAGTAGGTGCTCTACGGGGCGGTTTTATGTTTTTAGCCCTCTGAGGTACTGTTTTAGCAAAGGATTAGAGAAAATTGGTGGATCCGCGTTGTAATGAGCAGAGATGGCAGAGGCGTGGATCTTGATGGAAGAAAAGGAGAGGCCTTTGTCCAGCATCGCAGTTAAATATTGTAGTATCGGAGGAATATTTGGGACAAGAGGGTCAAGGCTGTGAGCTTGGTTCCAGGCACAGAATCTCTTCCATTTATCTGAAAAGACTTTCCTGGTACTAGGCCTTCTGGCCTCCAGAATGACATCCATAACAGCTTTGGAGAGAGGCACTGCTTGCTTGACTAAAGAATCTGCCATGCAGCTAGGTTTAAAGTCTTTAGCTGGCTGTGAAGTATCTGATTGTTGTGCTGAGTCAGCAGATGTGGGATTTGAGGCAAAATCCAGGGTGGTCCTTGTGCTAAGTTCTTTAAGATTGGGTACCAGTGCTGGCGTGGCCAGTCTAGTGCAATCAGGATCATCTTTGGCTCTTCTTGCCTGGCCTTTATGAGTACCTTTGGAAGGAGAGGTAGTGGTGGGAAAGCATATACTTGTAAGTTTCTCCAGCTGAATGAGAGGGCATCCACTTTCCATGCTTGTGGATGGTAAGTCCTTGTGCAGAATTTCTGTAGCTGGCAGTTCATTGGGGATGCAAACAGATCTATGTCCGGGCTCCACCATTTCTGTGTTATCATTCTGAATATTTGCGGATTCAATTCCCATTTGTGGGGATCCGTGATGTTTCTGCTTAAGTCGTCTGCCAGTGTGTTTTTCTCTCCTGGCAGGAATTGTGCTTGCAGATGAACTTGATAGTTTAGAGCTGTGTTCCACAAGGTCATGACTTGTCTGCAGAGGGGATAAGAGTGAGTGCCCCCTTGCTTATGTACCACATAACTGTGGTGTTGTCGGTCTTTAGTAGTAGTAGTAGTCCTGGATGCAGCAGGTCCTTGAAGGCTATAAGGGCATTTTGTACAGCTAGCATCTCTTTCAGATTGATGTGAAGATACCTTTGTTCTGCAGGCCACTTGCCCTGAATACATTTTCCTGCCATATGTGCTCTCCAGGCATAATCCGATGCATCTGTTGTCAGTGTTTGCTTGGCTGTGGGTTGAGTAAAAGGCTGTCCCTTGTTGAGGTGACAAGCTTGCGCCCACCATCGAAACTCCTGTTAAGGCAAGGAATTAGTGGTATAACTGTTTCCAAACTTTGACAGTGTTGTGACCAGACACTCTTTAGGTACCATTGTAGTTTCCTCATATGCAGTCTGGCATATGGAATTAGTAGAATGCAAGATGCCATGTAACACAAGGCCTGCAGAATTTTTCTTGCAGGGAGTTGGGTTCTTGTTGCCATCAATTGAAAATATTGAGTCAGTTGTCCTTGCTTGTCTGGCGTGAGATAAGCTATCTGGGCCGTTGTATTCAAGCTGGCACCCAGGAATATTATCTCTTGTGAGGGCACTAGTTTTGATTTCTTTTCGTTTACTGTGTACCCTAGGCAACTTAACTTTTTTACAAACACCAGATGCTTTAGAAGAATGTCCTTGCTCTCTGCTTGAATCAGACAGTCGTCCAGGTATGGATAAATTTGAATGCCTGTCTGCAAAATGCAATTACTGGTGCCAGGCACTTTGTGAAGACCTAAGGCGCAGTAGATAAGCCAAAGGGCATTGCAGAGAATTGATAGTGCATTGAACCAGCTATGAATCTGAGGTATCTTCTGCAGTTTTGTCTGATAGGGACATGCAGGTATGCCTCCTTGAGGTCCAGGGTTACGAGCCAAGCTTTCCTGCCCAGCATGGGAAGAAGCTGCTGTAGTGTCAACATTTTGAATTTCGGAACATCCAGGTAAGTGTTTAGAGAAAAAAGATCCAGAATGGGCCTCCAGGCTTTGTCCTTTCTGGGAACCAGAAAGAGTCTCGAGTAAAATCCCTGTCCTTGGTCCTGTGGTGGTACACCTTTTGAATAGCTCTCAAGTCCATGAGTGCTGTTATTTGTTTTTGAGCCTCTGCCCATTGATTTGGTGGCAGATTTGGCATTCCTTTTAACCTTGGCAGAGTGTGAAAGTGGAGCCTGTAACCTTGAGATACAGTGTTGAGAACCCATTTGTCTTTGATGGTCATATGCCAATTGTGATAGAAAAGTGCCAATTTTCCTCCCAAGGGGGCTGCCAAGAGAGAGCTGTTTGGCAGCTGTAGTAGGAACTCATTGGGGCTGTTTTTATATGGTTGGGGTCTGTCTTCCCCTTCTTTCTGGCCTGATGCACCCCATTGTCAAGGCCTGTAAGGACCTTGTGGATGACCTCTACCTCTTGGACATCTGTATCTGCCCCTTTGAGGTCTGTCTGTAACTTGAAAGGACCAATTCTTTGTTGGCCAATTTCTGCTATATCGAGGAGGCTGAACCTGTAAGAAATCCTTCACCGTTTGCATAGATTTTGCCTTATCCTCCATTTTCTTTAATACCTCTTCTGCCTTCACTCCAAATAACACATCCTGCTGCAAAGGTGCATCCAATAGTTTTGCTTTAACATGATCTGGTAACATATGTTCTTTTAACCAAGCATGACTTCTAATGACAGAACCTGTAACTGCTGCTCTACATGAGGCCTCTAAAGAATCAAAACCACATTGCAAAGTATGTTTTCCCACTTGTTCATCTGCATGCAATAAATCCTGCATTTCCTTAAAATTAGGAGGATCTGAATCTGGAAGCATTTTTTGTTTTAACCGAGACATCAAAAATTGCTGATATTTTAGCATGTGAAACTGGCAATTTAAGGCCCTCATTGCTAAAGTTGCAGACATACATACTTTCTTCCCCCATCTGTCTAATGCTCTGGAATCTCTGTCAGAGGGGACTGGATTCTTTCCTGATGAGGCCTTAACCCCTTTGGGTCCCTGAGAAATAGTTTCAGGGTCAGCAACAGGGCTTTTATAAAGAAATTTGAGTGAGTCAGGGACTCTGTAGTATGTCAGGCTTAACTGAGGCTGGAGGTAAAGAATCAGGATTTAAGCTGGATTCAGTATACACATCATCCACAGTATCTAACACTGGCGGAATAGCAAGGGGTCTGTGTTGAGGTAATAAAAGGAAGTCTATGAGCTTTTTCTTGGATTCTGAGTAGTCCTGGCCTTCCCAATGGAAATGCTCCCTCATGGTATGTAAGGTTTCCCCAAAGGAGTAGTCCTCAGGCGGAGAGGCTGATGGAACTGATTTCTCAGCATCAGAATCCTCATAAGAGGGTAAGGAATATCCTAGGTCTGAGGATGAATCTGAAGAGATGGACACCTGGTCGGATGAGTCATAGTCTGCATCCTGTCTAGGCCTTTTATCAGGAGGGGGATGGGACCCCCTGATCAGACTTGATTAGGTCTTCGGCCATTTTGAGCATTTGTTTCTTAGGCATGGAGGCCTGTCCTGGAGAATGCTGTATTTGTTTCTTTGTTTTTAAAGGAGGTTTAAACTTAGCAGAATGTTTAATGCTCAACTGAGTAGGTCTGAAAACACCCTCTGAAGCTGCGGGTTGTTCAGCTACTCCGGATCCCTCTGAAGGGTTAGTTTCGGTAGGCTGAAAATCTTGCGCGTCCGAAGGCCCAGCCATCTCCACGTGGGAGTCAGAGGCGGCCTGTGGTTCTACAGAAGCGGTCGTCAGGGGCTGCGAAGGTACCTCGCTGAAAACTGGAGAACAGACGACTGGCCTAGAAGAGGCTTTGTCGTCACTTTTGGGCCTCGGATGCCTATCCTTGTCTTTGCGCTTTTTATGTATTCCGGTCGTTGGAAGTTCTGACAGCATGCTGTAATTGAATTTTCGACCAAAATAATGCAGGGCAAAATCAAACCGACGTTTAACAGTGCGCTTGTTAAAACTAGCACAAAACCAACAACCAGTGATGTCGTGGTCTGGGCCTAGGCATGGGATACAATAAGAATGGAAATCCTTAGGAGGTATTTGCTTCCCACAAGAAATACAGTTATTAACTTTTACTGACATCGGTCTGAGGCAAGGAAAAGTTTCCCCAACGGGGTACTTAGCTTTGTAGAAGACTTCGGTTTTGGATTCGGAATGAAAATCTCAGGAGTCGGCCGACAGGCACTTGCGAACTGCTTTTGCTTCGGGCACCGCGCGGCAAAGACTGAAGAAAACGGCATCAGCTGCATCTTATATACCCCTGTCGCACTAACGTCAGGGAGGAGGCGACAGCAACCGACGCCGGACCAAGACTTTGGCACTCAGGCCGACTGAGGAACCGCCTGACGGCAGGATAACCCAAGTGTAATGACTGCAGCAGTGTAACACGATGAACATCCATGGTTCTGGACTTGGAAGGTAATGTTTGGTGAAGGTATGCATAGAGGACCAAATAGCTGCTACAAAAATGTCCTTAGTGGCCACCCCTTTAAGAAGGGCAGTACAGGTAGCAGTAGGCCTAGCATAATGTGTCCTCACAGCATCAGGAGGCTTCTTACCATGATGGCTGTTAGCCAAAGGACATGCAGTGGAAGATCTGTTTGGAAATGGTTTAAAAAAACTGATCTCCTCTCAGAGTTACTGGCAAAGGCCACAAAAAGTTGGTCTGATTTCCTGACATTTTTGCTTCTGTCCAAGAAGTAAAGCAGCTGCCTATGCACATCAACAGAATTAAGGATTCTCTCTCCCTTGCTTTGTCAGTTAGGAAAGAATGTAGGCAAGTGAATGGTCTGTTTTAAAGAAGTCTCAGTCACCACCTTGGGCATTAAAGAAGGGTTGGTCCTGAGAGATGCTCTGGGTGGAAAATGAAAGGTTTCATACATAAGGGCCTGAAGCTCAAACACCCTTCTGGCTGAAGTAATGGCTAGTAAGAAGGCTGTCTTCCAAGTAAGGAATTTTATATCACTAGAAGCTGCTGGTTCAAAGGGTGGAAGGGTGAGCTTCTTCAGAATGAAACTGAGGTCCCAAGGGATGGAGGGAATAGGAGGTTTTCTGGGAGGTGAACAGTTTGAGGGAACGTAAAAAGAAAGGATGCAGAGAATATAGATAAGCAGAAATAGCTGAAGCATGGATTTTTAAAGTAGAGACTTTTTTCAAAAAAGCTAGATGAGTATGACAGGATCAAAGATATGAGCTTGACAAGGCTGTTTATCCCTTTTGTCTGCACCAAAGCATGAATCTTTTCCATTTGGCGTAGTCATCCTCTCAGAGCAGGAAATCTGGACAAAGCCATAATAATGGGGCGTTTCCATCTCTTTTAAGGCAATCAGGCTTTTTTGGATTGCCACTAGTTCTTTTAGCTCGATGTGTTTGTTTTTGAACTTGGGAGTCCTATCTGCCTCGAGTCTGGGAGCTGTAGTGGGCTCCCAGGCTATTTCTGATGCATCCGTTTTCAAAAGTTTGGTCCTGAGCCAAGGATGTTTTATTCTGAAGGTGAGAGATTGAGAATGTTGTCACTACACATTTTTGATATACCACTGCAGTTTTCTCATATGTAATCTGGACAGGGAGATCAAGAGAATGTAAGAGGCCACGTAATCCCAAGGCCCTGAGATGCTCTCTGGCTGACAGTATTTCCAGCCCAAAAACTTTCTGAAGTAGTTAGGAAGGTAACCTTGTCTGGATTGAGACAAGCCTTCTGAAGAACTGACTCCAGTAACGCTCTCAGAAACACAATCCTGTTTGTCAGGTTCGAGATTTTTGGGTATTGATGGTAAACCCCACTAATGTTAGTAAGTTTTGGGTATAAAGCAAGTCTACTTTGAGTTTTTCTGGGCTTGTTGTCTAAATGAGGCAACTGTCAGAGTGTAAATCTGAATTCACTTTGGCCTGTAGAAGGCCATCACTGGGGCTAGGCATTTTGTGAAAACCCTGGGTGCAGAAGACAATCCAAAGGGCAGAGCACAGAATTTATGTCTTGTACCTTCTCTGAAGTGCAAGATTCTCCTGTGTGATTCTTCTGTAGGGATGTGGTGGTATGCATCTTTTGCATCTAAGACTACCGTGAAGGTGCTAGGGGAAATTAAGGGCAGTAGTTTTTACAGAGCTAGCATTTCGAATTTTGGGACTTGTAAACATCGGTTGAGCCTCAACAGGTCTAGAACTGGCTTCCAGGTACCTTTTCTTAGATGAAGAAAACTCTTGAGTAAAAACCTTTTCCTTGTAAAGAGTTTTGGTACAGGTTGCACAGAAGCTCTGTTTGGGTTAAGGCCTCTGCCTTTTGTTTTGGTGGAATTATCTGGGAAGCCTTAGCGAATCAAGGGTTGTTTGAACTTGAGTTTGTAACCTCTTTAATTGATGTTTAGAATCCACATATCCCTGGTAATGAGGGTTCAGTTCTTGTAGAATAGGGACAGTTTCCCCCAGCCTAGTGGGAGAGAGAGGAAGAGGGGTGGGGAATGGGGCAAGGGTGAAGGGAATGCCATGCAAGAGTCATGACTGCACCCTGCTAGGTTCCTGGGGTTAGGATCCCACAGGCCTATTGTGGTCCGTTTACCACTCTCTAGGCTGCTGGTGCAGTTTCTGGCTGCTTTCCTGAAAGGTCTCATTTGCCTAGAAATAGAATAGGAGGCTGGAAATGACCAATATTTGGGTAGGGTAATTCTGGCAGAAAATAAGAGGCTGAACCTGAAGAAAGTCCTTGACAGTTTGCATGGACTTGGCCTTATCCTCAATTTTCTTATGGAAGAGAGAGCTTGTCGAGGGGGACATCCAGGAGACTGAATCCAACATGTTCAGGAAGGGACAGCTCCCTCAGCCAGGCACATCTTCAAACGACTGATATTGTGGCTGCTGCCCTGCTGTAGGCTTCAAAGGCATCAGTCACAGAGCAGGGAGTGCTTAGCCACGCGAGAGCAGGAGTTGAATAGATCCATCGATTCCTTTAAGGGGGCCTTATTTTCAATTCCCATCAGTTTTCAATTAATCCGGTCAAGAAGAGTTTCCTGGTACTTCACCATATGAAACTGGGAGTTCAAAGCCCTCACGACAAGGGTAGCGGCAGAGGAAAGGTTCTCCTCAGACTCAGAATCCCCATAGGAAGCAATAGATACACCCTCTTCAAAGGTGGATTCAACATGATCATAACCATCCCCTAAATCAAGACAGTCAGAAAACTCCTGTAGTGGGGTATGCCTCTTTCTTTCACTAGGGGATGCTTCAGTGGAGGGAAGAGTGTGAATGTGACCAAGGAAATCAAATTCTCAGCCAACCTTAGTGGATCTTGTTGGTAACGCTTGAGAGTGGGAGCTGGTAATCCTAGCCTGAGGAAAGGCTGATGTAACTTTTTTTTTGAGAAAGGCCTTAGCATTGGCCTAAGACCGACCTCTGCACTAATACCTAGACAGACTCCTGCAAGCAGTAGGCTGAGGCAATCTCCTGATAACAGTCATCTGTTTTAGAGTGGTCGTCGGAAGCTGAAGCCTGCAAAGTGGTCCTAGACCCAACCAACGAGCTAAGTCCTTTGGCTTGTAAGGAAGTTAAGGGACCTGGAGGGATATCTGATTTCAAACAGGACTCAATAGAGGCCCGAGTCACCACCACAGTTGAAGGGGTTGTGAAGGCACCTCATCTTATTTCACAAGCACAAGCCTAGGAGGACTGGCCAATGACAAAAGAGCATCATCCAAGGCCCTAAATCTGAAACGCTTTTCCTTTTTCTACCCAAGGATATCTACTTCAGCTCAAATGGCAGATACGGCACATGAATGCACTGCTCACTGAAATCTTTAGCTAGAATCTCAGCCCTATGCTCGATAGTTCTACTATTAAAGTGAGCACAACAGACAGGCAGGAATGTGTTCAGAACACAAACAAGTCAGGCAAAAAAAAAAAAAAGAGCCATCCCAGTATAGTATCCATTTGCCCCAGTGGAGACAGTTAACCTTTTCTGACATTAGTCAAAAAACACATGAAAAAAGCCTCAATGGGGTAACTTAGCTTTACACATCTTTCTCTGGAGCAGACCGACTGACATACTGACTAGCACTCTGCTTCAGACTCCGATGACACCAACTAAGGCCATGGTGCTGACAGACTTCCTTTATACCCAAACATAGTGACATGTGACAGGGCATCTGCCAGCTTCAGGAAGAGGGGAAAATATTCTCTGGTAGTTGGGCTGCCCAAGGGTTTCCACGGTGGGAAATTTAAGTCAGGACTGCAGCACTGAAACATCATCAGTGTGAGTGTTCCTGTGAACAAGAATGTGAAGGTAGGTAACCTTCAAGTCCAAGGTTGCCACGTATGCTCCCAGCATAAGAGGTACTAATTTGTGAATAGTAATCATTTTGAAAGTACATTTGTGTCAGAACTTACCATAATGATAGATGTCCTTCTGTTCACTTGCCATGAAAGGAACAAATGAGAAATGGCTTTAGAATTCCAAGAAGAAAACAGTTTGCTAGGGAACAGCCAATCCTAAGGATCTAGGACAGAAGGAAACAGAGCTGATCAAATTTACAAAAAGCTTTAGGACCATCCTGTTGCATTCCGAACAGGGCTTTTAGAATGAATGAGAGGAAAGGGAGGAAAGGCATAAAGAAACATTCCCTTCCAAGGAAAAAACAGAACATCCACCTTCCAGACCTGGGACTCTGGTATAAGAGAGAGAAGTTGTCTGTTCAGAGGGGAGGCAAAAAGACCCGCTTAAGGAATACCCCACTGGTGGACCAGAAACCTCTCTGTGAAGTATCCACTTTTGGGATTGTGTTATGGACACGCTCAGAGTCTGTCACAATGTTCTGACCTGAATGGATGCAAACTGAAGTCAGAGACTGGACAGCTAGTTCCCACACTAGAAGTGACAACCAGCATAGGAGACAATCTTGTCCCCCCATCCCCCCCATTCCTTGTTGATATACCAACCACATCACTGTGGTATTGTCTGTAAACACCCCGAGAGGGCCTGGGGAGAACAGAGGGTGAAATGCATGAAGAGCCAGCAGAAGAGCTCTCATCTTTGACACTGATGTGGTCTTTCCTTTGTTGTGGCAACCAAGGACCTTCGTATCTTTAGACAGCCGAAGGATGCTCCCCATCCCACATCTGAAGTGTCTGAACAGCTCCTGAGAGGGAAGAGAAGGTTGAAAAAGGAGCTCTTGGTTGAGTCTCAACTGCTGAATCCACCACAGAAATTCAAGCCTGAAGCATGGAAGAGGAGGAACCAAGTCGAGAGGATAAGAGTGCCGAAGCCAAACTGACCTTAGAAACCACTGAAGTTTTTTTTACGTGGAGCTTGGCAAAAAGGGAAGATAGGAATGGTGGAGGCCATAAAACCTAATCTCTCAAACTCCTGGGTTGTGATTTAGGCCAAAGGAAGAAGGGATTAAAAGAAAGAAATGAGAACAAAAGCCTTGGGAGGAGGCAGGGATGCCAGCATTGGAACAGTGTGGCTCTTGCAGCCCAGAAATACATGATCCTGTGAAGGAGCCAGAAAAGATTTTTAGCATTTTATAGTGAACTCTAGCCTTTGCAAGAGATAAATGGTAAAGTTAAGATGCTACAGTAGAATTTCTGGAGAGAATGCCTGAAACAGGAGATCGTCAAAGTAGGGAAAGACCTGTGACCCCCTTAGCCTTCAAAAAGCAATCACAGGAGGGAAGCATTTGGTGAATACCCTTGGGGCAGTACAAAAGCCAAAGGGCAAAGCAGATAACTAAAAATGCCAGAAAAAAACAAAGAAACTAAAAACTTCCAGAAAAGGAGATGAATAGGGATATGAAAATAAGCATCATGGAGGTCCAGAGACACTAGGAAAGCCTAACAAAGCAGCAGAGGGAACAAAGTCTGAAGGGACAACATCCGAAAGGAAGGGACCCTTCAGAAAGGTGTTTACGTGAGAGAGACCCAGAATAGGTCTCCAAGTGCCTTCTTTCCTAGGAAAGATAATCATTCTGGAATAAAACCCCTTCGTGAAAAACGTCCTGAATAGTCCCCCCCCCCAGAGTCAAAAGATCTTGAAGAAACCCCTGGAAAAAAATGGCAGCTGTTCCTCAGGGGACTAAGGGGTACCCATAAAAAGGGGGAAGAGATTTCCAAACCATGTAGTACCCTAGGCAGATAAAGGACAGACCCTAGGAATCCTGAGTAATCTTTAACCAAACTGGAAGGGATAGGGAAAGACGAAGAGAAAAAGGAATGTGGCTGAGAACAGGATAGTCAAACAGCACCTGGTTTGTCAGGAAAAGGAGATTTGTGTCACATGTGTGGCTAGCTTTAGCAGGAGAAGCTCATTTCCCATATTTTTACCGTGGGGAGGAGGGCGAGACTGCCTATGAGCAAAGGCTGGCTTAATTAGGGTAATTCCTTTGCAATTTAGGCAGTGGAGAAACAAAAACATGTTTAAGCTCCTGTAAAGCCTTGCCCTTGTCCTGAAGAGACTTAAATTAGTAGCAGTTGTACCAATAAGTGTGTGTTATCCAGAGGAGCATCCATCAACCTAGCCTTAATATCATCAGGCAAAGGTTGAAGTCAAAGCCAGGAATATCTCATCACAAAACCAAAAGCAGCAACTCTAGAAGAAGCATTTGCTGCATAACTGCACTTAATAGAATGGCGAGCCAGCTGAGAAGAAGTTCCTAACAAGGATAGAGCAGAAGTCTTTCCTTTGTAATCAGGAAGGTCAGAAATTACCTGACAGGCCCGAGAAAGAAGAACCAAAATATATCTAGACATATGGGCCTAACAGCAAGGGTAGCAGAGGTAATAAGCCTTCTTTTACTCACCCTCTCCATAGTTCTGCTGGATTTATCAGAAGGAAGTAACTTGGAAAAAGGCAGTAGCTGAGATGGCTTGTCAGATGCCACAGGGATCAGAGGGGTCAGCAGGATGACATCTAGAGAGGTTTGCAATCATCAGCCACCCTATAAAAATGATAATTTTTTTGGTGGCAGGGGGGCTGGGGGTTTGGAGCCTGAGACACAATAGAAAAGACATCCAATAAGGCAGCCAAGACAGGAGGAACAGCAGAAAGTCTAGGAGAGACCATCTTCAGAATCTCGCAGTACCTCAACCTCAGAAACCTTGACACAATGTCATTTAAAAACTTCCATCATTCTGAAAAGGAAATCTCTTCAAAGGGAGTGTCAGGACTAGTGGACGACTCCTCTTCCTCAGAACCACAGTCTAAAGTAAATGGAAATTGGGAAGAATAAGCAAGGGATTTTCATCTGAATCCAACTTCTCTTCAGTGGAATCCTGTTCCCTAGGCCTTTTATGAGAAGCAGAGGATCAAGGTGGAGCAGAAATAGAAACTCCTTGAGGAGGCTTCAAAGCCATAAGGGCATTAAACAACCCCCAAGTGAAATTCTGCAATTCACTTAGTGTCTTTAGAAGCAGAAGAAACGTGCTTTGCTTTTTGCTTCTTTTTCAAAGGGACACTTGCCTTATAAAACTTAGAAGGCTCAGACGCCCGGATGGCATTCAAACAATCATAGTCGGAACTTCCTCCCTAACCAAAATCTGAGTTATACCCCTAGGCCCCGTGGTAATAAATCAGCTGCTGTTCCCCCTGAACATCCAAAGTGGGCATCTGCAAGACCTCCAGGAATGTGAATGAGGTCAGATTCATGCCGGCCTCTGAAGCGGTTGCAGCAGAGGAATCCAAAGGAGCCAGCCGATCCTCTGTGCTATCACTAGCATCGGGAAAGACATCCAGTATAAGCAGTACAGAGGAAGAATCGGACCTAGATTTCTTGGCCTTCATGGATGGCTGACCTTCGGAGCTGGAAGCTCCTTCCATAGTGTTTTTAGTTAAGAGCCTAAGGCATTGGTTCTCTAAACACAGAGTCAAAGAGGAAAGCAGACAGAGTCTTTGGGATGAAAGCCTGACAAATGGAACAGGACTGCATGGTCATGGGAATCACCAAGAAAAAATAAGGATTGCTCATAACCATCTTTATGGGGAATGTCTCCCACACTGGCATTTACCCTTTTTGGATAACATGAAACCCCACAAGTAATAAACAAAATTTAAAAAAGGTAAGAGCAAATCCCCAATGGGGCACTTATCTGAAAACAGCTTGGTGAACCGCTAACAAAGGGCGTTCAGACAGACCATCAAAAGATAGCATTCGTACGGGTTGCAAAGTTGTTCAGAGAATGGTAGGTCCAGACATCACCTTTATTTATTTATTTTATTTTTATTTTACATTTGTTGACCGGGCTAGTCCAGCTGGATATATGTCCATTTTCAGTGGAGGCCCGGGGAGAAAAGCTCCAACGAAATTTACAAATAATGCACAGTAATGGTCCAAACAAGTTAAAATTATTAAAACATTAAGACAGAACATAAAATCTTTGGAGAGAGGCAAGTTAAAACAAAGTTGTAACACAAATTTGCTATACAGATTCTAAGATATAAGTTTCTAATATGGAAAGATTAGAAAAAAGTAGTAAAAATTTTTTTTTTTTTTTTTAACATATCTCTCTAGTGTGTTACGTGAGGAGGAGTTTAGGAGGGAAGGATACAAGACAGGTTAGTCTGGGTTGTTAGAGGAGCAAAGCCAGTGCTTGTTAAGATGCGTCTTTAGCTGTTTTTTAAAGAGTGGAGGACTAGGCAAAGATGAGATATCAGATGGTAATTTGTTCCACATATGTCCAACAGAGTTAGAAAAAGCCCTATAAGCCCTATGTTATACGCAAGGAGCATACATGTGACACACGGAGTACCTTAAGGTTTTGGTATACTCTCTGGAAGTCAGGCCGCCCTTAGCAGGGGGATAAGTATTAGAAGGAATACTGTAACAGTGAAATGGAAGGACAACTTTAGTACCATCACAAATTTATTTAGCCAGGAAAGATTTAATGTGGGTCTCCATGATCCTTCTTTCTGGTATCAGGAACAGCCCTGCATAGAATCCTGTACCTGTCTCTGTTGGAGGACACAGTGAACAGATGAAGGTCCTGTATCTGACTGGGAATAAGATGCTCTTGCTGCTTTAGGACTGAAGGGATTCATAAAAAAGGAGGAATACTACAGTTGTGTACCTACCATAAATGTAGATGTTCGAGTGTATTCACTGTTGCAGTCATTACAATTGGGTTATCCTGCTGGCAGGCTACCCGAAGTCCGCCCGAGTTCCAAAGTCTAGGTCCGGCGTCGGTTGCTGACGCCTCCTCCCTGACGTCAGTACGCCAGGGGTATAAAAGATGCAGCCAACGCCATTTTCTTCAGTTTTTCTTGCCCCAGATAGTCAGGTGCCCCGAAAATGGCAGGCTAAATTATGCCAATAAGCATGCATACACAAAAAAACTTTTCTTTCATCTACAAGAAAATACACCACATAGGTTGTATAGATTAGAGAAGTACAGATAAGTCCCAGCAAAGGAAAGGGGGATGGTGGGTGGGTAACCTGGACTGCAACAGTGAATACACTAACATCTACATTTATGGTAGGTACACAACTGTACTATGTTCATCGTGTTTCACTGTTGCAGTCATTACAATTGGGTTGAATCCCAAAGCTAAGGTTGGGAGGCTGGTGCTAAATATGATTAGGAGAGGCTATCAGGCCCTGCAGAACTGCAGTGGCAAAGCCTGCACTGGATTTAGAGTAGAGAGGTAAGTGATAGCGCTTTGTAAAAGTATGCACTTAACTCCAAGTTGCAGCCTCTAAGATGTCTTTGGTTGGTACTCCTCTGAGGAAGGCTGCTGAAGTGGCTGCTGCTCTGGTTGAATGTGGCCTGATGCCCTTAGGCACTGATTTGCCATGTTGTGAATAGCAGAAACGAATGCAGTGGCCTATCCACTTTGAAATAGTCTGTTTTGAGATAGGCTTTCCTTGTGATCCTGCAGCATATGCCACTAGAAGTTGTTCAGTCTTTCTGAAAGCTTTGGTTCTGTCCAAGTAGAAGCGTAGCTGCCTGTGAATGTCCAAAGAATGCAGAAGTCTCTCACCCTTATTCTGTGCGTTTGGGATAAAGGTAGGCAAATGAATTGTTTGGTTAAGGGCCACACTGGACACTACCTTAGGCATAAATGTAGGGTTTGTCCTTAGAGAAACCCTGTCAGGATGGAAAATGATAAAAGGTTCCACAGCCATGAGGGCCTGTAACTCAGACTCGTCTAGCGGAGGTTATCGCTAGGAGCAGAACTGTTTTCCAGGATAAGAATTTTATATCAGCTGCAGAGGCTGGCTCAAACGGAGGCAGTGTGAGTTTCTCCAAGACACACTTGAGGTCCCATGCAGGTATTGGTGCTCTCCTTGGAGGTCTTATGTTTTTGGCCCCACTGAGGTACTGCCTTAGTAATGGATGAGAAAAAATAGGTGGTTCTGTATTGTAATGAGCTGAAATGGCAGAGGCATGAATTTTAATTGATGAAAAGGAAAGGCCTTTATCCAGCATCTCAGTTAAGTATTGCAAAATCTGAGGAATATTTGGAACAGTCGTGTCAATACCTTGTGCCTGGTTCCAAGCACAGAATCTCTTCCATTTTGCTGCATAAGATTTTCTGGTGCTAGGCCTCCTGGCCTCCAAAATAACATCCATCACCGCTTTAGAGGGAGGTGTGTCTTGAATGGTTACATTATCCGCCATGCTGCCAGGTTTAAGGTCTTGAGTTGGCTGTGCAGTATCAGACTGTCTTGTTGGGTCAATAAGTGAGGAATTTGAGGTAATGCCCAAGCTGGCCATTGAGACAAGCTCTTTATGACTGGGTACCAGTGCTGGCGGGGCCAGTCTGGGGCAATCAGTATCATTTTTGGCTTCTCTTGTCTGACCTTGAGGAGTACCTTGGGGATGAGAGGCAGAGGAGGAAAGGCATATACCGTTAGGTTTTTCCAGCTGAAAGATAGAGCATCCACTTTCCATGCTTGCTTGTGATAAGTCCTTGTGCAGAATCTCTGTATTTGGCAGTTGTGAGGGGAGGCAAAAAGGTCCATGTTCGGGGCATCCCCAATTCCTCATCATGTTGAAGACTTGTGGATCCAATTTCCACTCGTGGGGATCCATTGGGTTTCTGCTTAGTTCATCTGCCAGAGTATTTATCTTTCCTGGCAGGAATTGTGCTTGCAGATATACTTGGTAAGCCACTGCTGTGTTCCACAAGTTCATGGCTAGTCTGCAGAGGGGGTAGGAATGTGTGCCTCCCTGCTTGTTTATGTACCACATGACTGTAGTACTGTCCGTCTTTATCAGTAGTTGTCCTGGATGAAGTAGATCCTTGAAAGCTGTCAGGGCATTTGAACTGCTAGCATCTCTTTTTGATTGATACATAGATGCATTTGACTTGCGGACCATGTGCACAGAAAACATTTTCCTGCCATATGGACCCCCAGGCATAATCTGATTCATCTGTTGTTAATGTCTGCCTGGCTGTGGGTAAGGTGAATGGCTGTCCCGTGTTGTGGTGACAGGCCTTTGCCCACCATCGAAACTCCTGTTGCAGGCAGGGAATGAGGGTAATTATTGTTTCCAGGCTGTGGCAATGTTGAGTCCAAACACTTTTTAAATACCACTGAAGTTTCCTCATATGCAATCTTGCATATGGAATTAGCAGAATGCAGGATGCCATGAAGCCCAAAGCCTGCAGAATTTTTCTTGCAGATATCTGGGTCTTTGTTGCCAACATTTTGAAGTAAATAGTCAGTTGTCTTTGTTTGTCTGGTGTGAGATAAGCCATCTGGGCAAGTGTATTTAAGCTTGCACCCAGGAATATTATCTCTCGAGAGGGTACAAGTTTTGATTTCTTTTCGTTTACTGTGTACCCTAGACCTGTTAGTAATCTTTTTACAAACGCCAGATGCTGTAGTAGAATGACCTTGTTCTCTGCTTGAATAAGGCAGTCGTCTAAGTAAGGATATATTTGTATTCCTCTGTTTGCCGAATGCAATTACTGGTGCCAGGCATTTTGTGAAGATCCTGGGCGCAGTAGATAAGCCAAAGGGCAGTGCAGAGAATTTGTAGTGCATTGAGCCAGCTATAAATCTGAGGTATCTTCTGCATGACTGTCTGATTGGGACATGCAGGTATGCCTCTTTTAGGTCTAATGTCACAAGCCAAGCCTTCTTGCCCAGCATGGGCAGAAGCTGCTGCAGAGTTAACATTTTGAATTTTGGAATATCTAGAAATGAGTTTAGGATAGACAGGTCCAGTATTGGTCTCCAGGCTTTGTCCTTTCTGGGCACCAAGAATAGTCTTGAGTAAAATCCTAGTCCCTGCTCTTGCTGTGGCACTTGCTGAATGGCCCTCATGTCCATGAGGGATGAAATTTGTTATTGTGCCTCTGCCCATTGATTGTGTGGCAGGTCTGGCATACCGTTTGGCCTTGGCAGGGTGTGAAAGTGGAACCTGTAGCTTGTGATACGATATTTAGGACCCATTTGTCCTGGGTGATCAAGTGCCAATTTTGTGAAAAATGTGCTAGTTTTCCCCTCAAAGGAGCTGCCGGAAGAAAAGTGCTTGGTGCTGGCAGGGGAAAGTCATTGAGACTGTTTCCTGTATGGCTGTGATTTTTCCTCTCCGCTTTTGGCGGTAGAAGCACCCCATTGTTTAGGTCTGTATGAGCCTTGGGGCTGTGATCTGCCTCTGGGGTGTCTGTATCTGCCTCTTTGTGGCCTGTCTGACACTGGAAAGGACTAATTCTTTGTAGGCCAGCTCCTGCTAAATCTGGGAGGCTGTACCTGTAAGAAATCCTTGACTGTTTGCATAGATTTGTCCTACATTTTCTTCAACATCTCTTCTGCTTTAACACCAAACAAGGTATCATGCTGTAAAGGAGCATCTAATAGTTTTGCTTTAACATTTTTGGGCAGATTCTGTTCTTTTAACCAAGCATGCCTCCTAATGACAGAACCCTTAACAGTGGCCCTGCATGAGGCCAGGCCTCTAGAGAATCAAAACCACATTGCAAAGTATGCTTTCCCACTTGTTCAGCTGCATGCAATAAATCCTGCATTTCTTTGTTTTCTGCATTCTGAATGTGTCAACATTTTCTGTTTAAGCAGTGACATAAGATATTGCTGATATTTAAGCATATGAACTTAACAATTTAAAGCTCTTACAGCCAAGGTAGCAGAAATATAAATATTTTCCCCCATCTGTCCAGGGCCCTTGAATCCCTATCAGAGGGAATAGGGTTTTTTTTGCAGTGGAAGCCTTGACCCCTTTGGGACCCTGAGAGAGAGTTTCTGGGTCAGCATCAGGGTTTTTATAAAGAAATTTATGTGAATCAGGAACCCTGTAGTATCTGTCTGGCTTAACAGGAGCTGGCGGTAAAGAGTCAGGAGACAGTCCGGACTCTGAAAATATATCTACAATGTCTAGAACAGGAGGAATAGCACGGGGCCTGTGCTGAGGTAATAAAAGGAAGTCTCTGAGCTTTTTCTTGGATTCTGAGTAATCTTGGCTCTCCCAGTGGAAATGCTCCTTCATAGTATGCAGGGTCTCCCCAAAAGAATAATCCTCAGGAGGAGAGGCTGAAGGGATAGATTCTTCAGCATCAGAATCCTCATAGGGAGGAAGAGAATATTCCTGTTCAGAAGAGGAATCAGAGGAAATGGAAACCTGATCTGAAGATTCATATTCAATCTCTTGCCTAGGCCTCTTATAAGGAGGGGGATGGGAACCCCTGATCAAAGTAATTAGGTCTTCGGCCATTTTAAGCATCTGTTTTTTAGGCATGGAGGCTTGTCCAGGAGAATGCTGTACTTGTTTCTTTGTCTTTAAAGCTGCTTTAGTCTTTGCCTTTGAAGCTGAAGTTGGTTTCACATATAACTGTGTAGGCCTGAAAACACCCTCAGAAGCAGATGCCTGCTCAGCGGCTCCGGACCCATCTGAGGGAATAGTTTCAGAGTGTCCACTACCTTGTGTTTCCAGCAGCGTAGTTCGCTCCACGTGGGAGTCGGAAACAGCCTGTGGCTCTGAGGTAGCGGGCGTCGGGGGCTGCGAAAGCGCCTCACTAAGAACAGTCGACAGGCCTAGCGGAAGCCTAGTCTGTTTTGGACCTCGGATGCCTGTCTTTTTCTTTTCGCTTTTTATAAACTCCGGCAGTCAGCTGTTCCGACGGCATTATATAATTAAATCTTCTGCCAAAGTAATGAAATGCAAAATCGTACCGACGCTTAATAGTGCGTTGGTTAAATCTAGCACAACAGACAACTAGCAACGTTGTGGTCAGGGCCTAGGCAAGGAATACAGTAAGAATGAAAATCCTTATGAGGTATTTGCTTCCCACAAGAAATACAATTAACTTTTTCTGACATCGGTCTGGAGCAAGAAAAGTTTCCTCAATGGCGTACTTAGCTTTAATGAAGACGTCGGATCTGAAATTCGAGTTTGAAAATCTCAGGAGTCAGCCGACCAGCACTTGTGAACTGCTTTTGCTTCGGGCACTGCGCGGCAAGAAAGACTGAAGAAAATGGCGTTGACTGCATCTTTTATACCCCTGGCGCACTGACGTCAGGGAGGAGGCGACAGCAACCAACGCTGGAGCTAGACTTTGGAACTCAGGCCGACTGCGGGTAGCCTGCCAGCAGAATAACCCAACTGTAATGACTGCAACAGTGAAACACGATGAACATCCTCCAAAGTTACAAGGAGTAGCCTTTCCTTACGGTTTGGAGAACCCATTTGTCTAGTGTGATTTCTTCCTAGGCCGAGGAAGAGAGGGACAGTTTTCCCCCTAGTTTCTGAGTGACTTGAGAGAGGTAGGGTTTGGTGGGATTTGGGTAGGGGGATGCTTTGAATAGTCACAGCTGCTCCCTACTGGGTCTTGGGTCCTATCCCTGTTCTAGGGAAAGAGTCTGGTTGACACTTATGGGATTTGATTTTTTTATGCATGTAACACTTAGATTTGTCTTGATGGTGGGGTGGTGTTAAGACTTGGCAAGGTAATCTCAGATGTACTTAGGTGGTGGGAAAATTCCTTGACAGACTTTATAGTTTTCCTCTTTTTGTCCAGTCTCTAACACTTTCAGCAGGGCTTTTAAGAGAAACTTCTTTGTCCAAGGTGGCATTAAGGATTTCAGCTTAGACATACTCGGAGGTTGACTCCTCAAACAGAACATCCAGACTCGCAGACCATCATAACCACATTTAAGCAAGTGTCTGGACACCTGGAAACTAATCCTGGATGTCCCCCTTGACGCTCTCATTCCCACTGACTTGGCTTTAATCTGTTCCTGTTCTGATTCAAGGTAAATAGGCAACTGAAACTGACAGCTGTCCTGGATAGCCGAGGTGTAGATTCTCTCAAAATCTGTCCAAGGTCCTACTTTTCCTATCTTTGATAAGGGGTTCTTCAATGGAAGCACTGTGCTTCACTTGGAAGGACAATGAGCATCACCAGCTGGGACCACCAGTGGGTTCTTATAAAGATGTTTGTGTGTGTCAAGCACTCTGTAGAAGTTTGGCTTCCTTGCAGTAGAGGATAGAGAATCCTGCTGCAAAGATATGCCTAAGAACACATTATCCAAGACTTCATGAGCTAAAGGAATCAAAGGTCTGGGTATGGGCAGACTCAAACAGTACCAGGTCAGAGCCTGAGAGAACTTTCTAGGCTCTAACCGAAAGATTTTCATTCTGTGAAGGGTGCCTCCAAAAGAGAAGTCCTTGAGAGGTGAAACAGAGGATAAGGTGTCTTCAGAATTCAAGTCAAGGTACAGATAAGAGGGCAAGTGCTCTACACAACCCAATTCCTCCTCCTCAGAATCACAGTACTCGAGTCCCCAGGTGGGTTGTCATTTTCCATTTATTTCCTCCCAGAGGAAGCTCTCATTACAGGTTCCTTTTCCTTAGAAGGCTGCATGGATTTCATGCAATTCTGAGCCTATCTGAAAAGTCCTGTGAAGTGACCTGGGCTGTGAAAGCCTGCAGCCTGGGGCAGTGTAGGCTGAGGCAACTTCGAATGATGCTTTGGCTTATGAGGTTTGATCTTAGGTCTTGCAGAAGGCAAAGTCTCATGATACAGGCAGGCAGACAGCCCCAGTTTGACCCCAAAGAACATCTTCCCTGACTAACATCAGATGGGATCCACCCTCTGAGTATATAGGTCAAGAAGCTAAAGCCTGTAAAGTGGCTCTGGACCAGATTGATGCCCACTTGGTTCTGACTCATGGGGATATGGAAGGAGCTAAAGACACAGCAACCCCCATATGGGTCACTCCAGAGGTCTCAAGCCCACTAGTTACTGGAGTAGGGAGCTGCAAGTGCACCTCACCTGAATCAAAGATTCTGAGCCAGAGTAGCAGGTCTGGCAACGAGGTTATCTGCTTCACTGACTTTCTTCTCCTTCAGCCACTTTGTGTTTATGGGAGGTTTGTCTGGGGACCAGCAGACATGTGCATAGGCCTAACACTACCTTCCCTAAGGGAGGGAGTCAGCCCTATGCTCAATAATCCTATTGCTAATACAGACAAAACTGAATTTGGAAATTACTAAGCAGAAAACGTAATAAGAATGAAAGTCACTGTGAAATTTTCTACACCCAAGGCAGTTACAGACCTTAACGGATTTTAATCAGAAAACAGCTCCCAATAAAAAGGATAAGAAAAGGTCCCCCTCTGCACACAAACAAAATATTCCCCCACAGGAGACCTAGTTTTATTGAATCTCTGGTCTCAGGTCTGGCAGACAAATTGATGACTGAGATGAAAGCATTCATAATAAAGGCCAACATGGTGCTGGCTTTCAACTCTATTATACCACTGATGTCAGATAGGGATGGCATCTGTTAGCTGGGGATGGTGAAATTATCTGGTAGTTGGGCTGACCCTGGGCTACTGCAGGCAGGAAATCCCAAGACTTAGTACTGCAACTGAGTACAATGAACATCTAGTACTGCCTTGACCAGAAAGGGGCAAATAAAAATTTCTGGCCTACTTCCTCAAAGGGGGTAAGAAAAAGTATAATGAAACAGACCTGTCCATGTCAGAGCAAAGGCATACAATGCCCCAGCTTGTTTGGTGCTCTGCAGCAGAATTTTCAGCAGACATTTGCTTGAAGGAAATAGGCCTTCTGTAGTGTACCCCATACTTCAGGTGGTCTACCATAGAACTGTCCTGAGTGAAGAAATAAGCTGCCTTCAGGAGAATCTTGAATTCTACTGCCTGATCCATGGCCTGTAAATCTAACCTGCTGAGGTGGAAAGGTGGTGGTCCACCCCCTTAATTATGTACTACACAACTATGGCACTCCCAATGATGACAGAAGTCCATTTTTTCCTGGACGATTTTATGTGCCATGTCCCCCCTCCCCGGAACTCCATGTACCATGCACACCGAGATTCAGTGTGTGGACACTCAAGCTATGTCTGAGGTATCCATGGTTAAAGAACGATTTGAGACTGACTGAAGGGTGTGTCCTCATTCTTTTGTAGTTACTGCACCCAACACTCCAGTTTGCTCTTATTACAAGGTAGGACAAAGATGACACACTACATAGAGAGATTGCTGGTCCCATCTTCATGTCTTGAAAGAGTGCAGTATGATGCTACAATCTCCGTTGGTGGGTAAGCCTTGGCTGTAATAACTAGATGGGTCCTCAGGAAAAGCACAGCTTTGACTAGATGCCAACTGGATGTCTACTCATTGATCAAGAAGCCCAGTCTGTTGAGGCAGTCCAGGGTGAACTTGGTGTCTTACCTCCTCCTGACCTGTGCCTAAATAAGGCAGTCAATGTAAGATTAGAGATGGATGCTCTTGATCCTACAGTTAAATCAATGAGTGATGGACACTTTGTAAAAACCATGAGTGCAGTAGCTAAATGGAAGACCAACTAGAGGTACTGCCTCTCTCTTGAAAATGAGAATGTGGAGATAAGTATATCTGAGATCAAATGTCAACAGGACAGCCTGGAAACAAAGGCAAAACGTAAGCTGGGTTAACATTCAGAACTATGGAAATTCTAGGGAGTTTAGACTTGACAAGTCTAGACTGGATCACCAAGATATTTTTTTCTTAGTACAAGGAACAATCTTTGCAATCTTGAGCTGGTACAGTTACAACTCCTCCCTTGTTGGGGGCTGAAACTTGGGATGTTGGGCTTAGACCTCCCTCTATCCACTTTCTACCATTCAATCTTCTTTGTGGCCTGTCCTTTACTCTCTCTACAGTAGAGTGGTCCTTATTTAGAGAAGTATTTTCTATTATATTGGAGGATGGAAAGGTGAAACAGTTAAACTCAATAGTTTTTCCTTTGCACTCATTTTTGTTAAAACCATTATACGCAGAGGGTCCAAAAAGCAAACCCTCATTGGGAGGGCACTAAGGATCTGTGCCTTCAGATCCTCAGAAAAAGACAGTCAAAATTTTATCCCATCACAAAAAGTCCAAACGTGCCAGCAGCACAACTACTTATGACAGTTATTTTTTTCTAACTCTGAATGCCCTCATGGGCGCAGATAAGCTGAGTCAGAGTATTCCAATTCCCAATCTTTAGAAAACCTCAGCTAGTCAGGAGTAAATGGCAATACTCATAAAACAAACGTTTTGCTTAGTCCTGCCAGCAAACTGAAAATTTTGGTTCTCAATGTCTTCTTTCTGCAGCAATTTTGCAGTAAATCAGACAGAGCAATTATGAATCCTGACTATGCACAGAGCAAAGGATACCTAGAAATGTGCTCAGTAAAATACACAATCTGAAATTTACAGTTGGTCCTCTTATAAATATCTGCACAGAGTAGCAGCTATAAAGCATAAAGTGAACTGTCTTATGTTGTATAGTTCTACATAATCAAATGCTTCTCAACAGTAACTAGTTCAGAAACTTGACACACCCTCTACGTTTTATAACCACATGTAAATACGAAATGTTAAATTATGCACCATTTTGGAAATTATATACATTACACATACACACTCATTCAGAACTAAGTGGAGGCTCAATACTTAGTAGGTTAATGGTCCCAGGGAAGAAAAGAATGCAGCTACAAATACAGCAGAGCTGTGAATCTTCCAGTCTGAATAGATCAATGACCCCAGTGGGTATAAACAAAAGAAAAAAGTACCATAGCAGTAGATACTGCAACAATAAGCTTTGAACAACCTAACCGGAGATGTATCCAGCCAATAAGACTAACTGGCCAGCTACCAAAGTTTTAGGACAACTTCCACACACCCTATCCACTGTACAGTTTGAGGCGTCAATAGGAATACAGTGGCTTAGGTGCAAAAGCTCAGAGCTTTCTTGCTTCAGAATAGGAAGGCTAGAGCCTTATCACACAGTGATAATGATAAAAGTCCCAGACCCTGCCAGAAATACAGCAAACAAAAATACAGCTACTGCAACAGCGATCTATTCGAACAGTGACTGTTATGGTAAGTGTACTTACACAACTAAACTATGTTCATCATTACATCACTGTTGCAGTGGCCTAAGCTATCCTAGACAAATACCATAGCTTAGAAAAAAGGGAGGAGGAAGAGGAAGAATCAGAGTCCAAGAACCCCAGGAGGACAGTTTTATTTAAATCCAGTGTGCGCTATAATAAAACAAAAAAGAATCCAGTTTGTAATGCTTGGTAAAGATGTGCACATGAGACCAAGGTGTTGCCTCTTGAAAATTTAGAGCATATTCCCCTTTCTAAAAAGGCGCAGCAGTCATCAGAGCCACTAAAAACAAACAAAAAAAAAGGGTCCCTGGCCCAGCCTGGAAATGTCTAATAATGGGGACTTACAAAATAGCACAATACAACTGTTTATGAAAGAACTGTTTAAATACAGGGTGCCCCTTTCTTTCACTTTCACAAAAAACAGTTGATCAATGTTCCAGAAGGTTTTTGCCCTGTCACGGAGTATTTGAGCTATTTGTGGACATCCAAAGTAAAAAAAAAAAAAAAAAACTTTCCTTTTAGATCTGGAAAAATGACAGGAATACTAATAGTTTGGCTCAAAGAAAACTGAAAGCCCACTAGGCATAAACAAAGGATTTAATCTCAAAATGACCATATCTTTGAGATAATATACAGTGATGTATAATCAATCTGCAGGGAAGTCTCCAAGAACAGATGGTATATTCCTGTGGCAGTCTGGAAGTTAGGGGGGAAGAAAGTAATAAATGTTGATTAGTATTTTAAAAGGAGGGAAAACATCAGCATCTTGGAAGAAAGCTGTGGTAGCTGTATTACCCAAAGAGGGTAAGGACCCATAAAACCCAGCCTCATATAGACCAGTTTCAGTTTTAAACCATGATTATAAAGTGTTACGTATACACTATCCAAAAAATGACAAAGGTGCTGTCAAAATTAATAGATATGGATCAGTGTGGTTTTCTGGAAGGGACATTTAAAACCATATGACCAGTTACGATCCACAGGGAAGGCAGAGTGTAAAAAAATACCACCATTGGTGGGCCTTAATGCAAAAAATAGCATTCAGAGTAAGCTGTTTTATGAGTAGAGCCATGGAAGCATTTTCATTCCCTGACAGAATAATAAGGTTAATTAGATTATATGCAGGATTGGAGGCAAGAATTAAAGTAGGAGGGTGCCTCAAGTTATTTGAAAAGAGGAACAAGACAGACAGTGGTGACCTCTTTCCCCTTTATTTGCTTTACATTTAAAGCCATACTGGCAGAGGAAATAAGAGACTCAAATTCAAAAATGTAAATAGCATGGAGACAAAAAGTTGTCTTTATTTGCAGACATTACAATAAATCCAATAAAAGATTTTGGTGTTGTGGAACAGCAAGACAGTTTCAAGTCTTTTCAGGATATAAAATGAATGAAGTTATAAGCAAAGGTTATAGCTGCAAATTATTTACCCATACACAAATTGGTTCAGTAATACCTGTAGTTATTCGGATACAAGATTATGAAGTATTTATGAGTACAGATTAAAAAGGCTTCTCTTACGGCAACTAAGGATATGCAGGAAGATGCCAAACAAAAAAAAATACAAAAACTGAGAAAATGGAACCTCTTGTTTATGGAAATGGATAGCAAGATACAAGCAGTAAAAATGTTACTAGCCACTGTAGTTTTTAATATGGGTCACGTATATTTTTATCAGTCACAGGAAAAGTTGTAGACAATAATAAAGAGTTAAAGGAATTTATCAAGGATGGAAGAGTACAAGAGTCAAGTGGGATAAGTTGACCCTACCAAAAAAAGGTGGTTGAGAATTACCCGACTAATTGGCGCCAGAGTCATGGTCTAAAACTATTCCAAAAAGTGATACATAGTATCCTTCGGAAAGACCGCCAACCCCAGCAAACCGCTACAATGACAATGCACCACTAAAACTAGACTGCGTAATTAGGGATTTGGGAAACACATGTAGACGATTTGGCATTTGACCATCATGTGTCTACTGTAGTGAGGAAATCATTCTATATTGCACAACTTATAAGCAGGGATACGGCATCTAAACATCATTGTTCTGTTGCACTCAGCTCTCATACGACCAATCACTACGTACAATGCTCTCTTTGGTATGTACCTGCCCAGGTATATACAACAAATAGAATGTCCTCAGATTACTCACAAATACACAATGTGGAAAACCATTCCAATGAGGACTGCCTCAAAACCTTGTTCTTATATTCAGTCTAATACGGGCTTCTGATAGGTGACCTATGACTGGCTTACAAAGCATCCTCTGATCCAGTCTTACTGGACCTACTGCACATCCACAACAAAAATAGCATCAGAAACATGCAAATAGCATCAGAAACATGCTGAAGGGCAGGTATTTGTCAGAGAGGCTCACCCTTCTCTGGAACAGGCTTCCCATAACAGTAAATGTCCTACTGATCACTGTTGCAGTACTCCTGTCATATGGGTGGTCACCGCTGATGTCCTTTACCTTCCAGAGACCATGTCTGACATGACCTTAGCTTGTAAGCATACGGGGTATACAACCGGGATGTACGAGTATGGGTCCTCAGATTATCTCCAAGGCAGCATCTTAAAGACTACTAAGAGAAGGAGACTGGTCAGCTAGGAGGAGTGCATCTCAAATAGGTAAGAAAAAGTACAGTTGTGTACACTTACCATAAATGTAGATGTTCGAGTGTATTCACTGTTGCAGTCATCACATTTGGGTCATCCCTGCCAGGGTAGCCCTCAGTCGGCCCCGAATACCAGAGGTGCAGTATTTCTGCGCCAGTTGCCATCACCCCAGGACTGACGTCAGGTAGTCAGTGTTATAAAATTAAGGCAGCAAACGCCATTACATCGGTTTTTCTTGCCCTGTCAGGAGCCCCTAAGAGGGAGCTAGGTTATGGTGGAAGAACACCACCAGTAGAAAGTAATACCAAAAAAATCCTTGTAAGAATAGAAAGAGAAATTGTGCAAGAGAGACAAGGGGGATGGAAAAGTACAGTTTTGTACCTACCATAAATGTAGATGTTAGAGTGCTCATACAGCTGCAGTCATTACAGATGGGTTATCCTGCCGTCAGGCGGGTCCCCGGTCGGCTGAATTCCAAAGTCTAGGTCCGGCGTCAGTCGTCGTCGCTTCTTCCCTGACGTCAGTGCGGCAGGGGTACAAAAGAGACAGCCGACGCCATTTTCTTCAGTTTTTCTTGCCCCAGATGTCAGGTGTCTCCAGAAGGAAGGCAAAACAAAGTTATGCAAACATGTAAAATAGAATAATCAAAAAACAGTAGTTGCAAGCAAATACACCATAAGAGAATACCCCAAATAGGTTGTAAGATAAGGTGTTTGTCATAAGGCCTGTCCTAAGAGGGGACGGGGGGGGGGGGGGTAACCTGGACTGCAGCTGTACGAGCACTCGAACATCTACATTTATGGTAGGTACAAAACTGTACTATGTTCATCGTGCATACAGCTGCAGTCATTACAGATGGGAAGAATCCCAAAGCTAAGTAAGGGTGGTAGGCACTAAGTGGAACTAGGAGGAGCGAGGATGCCCTGCAAGACTGCTGTGGCAAAACCCGCTCTAGATTTAGAGTATAGTGGAAGGTGATAGTGCTTGGAGAAAGTGTGCACTGAACTCCAAGTGGCTGCTTCCAAAATGTCCTTGGTAGGAACCCCCCTGAGGAAAGCTGCAGAGGTAGCTGTGGCCCTGGTGGAGTGGGATCTGATGCATGCATGCACAGTTTTTCCATGAAATGAGTAACAAAAGTGTATGCAGTGGGCTATCCATTTTGAAATAGTCTGTTTGGAAATAGCCTTTCCTTGAGCACCTGTAGCATAGGACACAGAGTTGCTCGGATTTCCTGAATGGCTTTGTTCTGTCCAAATAATAACAAAGTTGTCTGTGAATGTCCAAGGAATGTAGTAGTCTTTCCACTTTGTTTTGTGGATTTGGATAAAAGGTAGGTAGGTGGATAAGCTACACTGGATACTACCTTTGGCATAAAGGTAGGGTTGGTTCGTAAGGAAACTCTGTCCTGATGGAAAATGATGAATGGTTGCACAGCCATGAGGGCCTGTAGCTCCGAAATCCTGCGTGCTGAGGTGATAGCCAGAAGAAAGGCCGTTTTCCATGACAAGTATTGTAGTTCTGTTGAAGCTGGCTCAAAAGGGAGGAAGGGTCAGCTTTTCCAATACGAAGTTGAGGTCCCAAGCAGGGATTGGTGGTTTCCCTTGGGGGTTTTATATTTTTTGCCCCTCTGAGGAACTGCCTGAAGAGAGGATGCGAGAATAAAGGAGGATCTGTGTTGTATTGTGCAGGAATGGCTGAAGCGTGGATCTTGATGGAGGAGAAGGAAAGTCCACTGTTTAACATCTCAGCTAGGTACTGTAAAATTTGAGGTATATTTATTACCCAAGGATTCTGGCCCTTTCCTTGATTCCAGGCACAAAATCGTTTCCCATTTGGCGGAGTAGGCTTTTCTAGTAGAAGGTCTTCTGGCCTCCAAGATGACATCCTGCACCTCCTTGGAGAGGAGAGTCTGTCGGGAAATCAAGGAATTCACCATGCAGCTAGATTTAGGGTTTTGAGCTGGCTGTGAAGGGTTTTGTAGTTGTGCTGGGACAACAGAAGAGGGACTAGAGGTAGGATCCATGGTGGGGAATGTGTCAGGCTTTTCAGGAGCGGATACCAGTGTTGTCTTGGCCAGTCTGGAGCAATGAGAATCATTTGCGGCCTCTCTGCTCTGGCTTTTAATAGAACTTTGGGCAGCAGAGGAAGAGGAGGGAAGGCATAAACTGTCAATGTTGTCCAACTGAAAGAGTGCGCCCACTTTCCAGGCCTGTGGATGATACGTCCTTGAACAGAATTTTTTCAACTGGTAATTTCTGTGGGTAGCAAAGAGATCTATGTCTGGCTGTCCCCATGCCTGAGTTATCTTTGTGAAAACTTGAGGATGCAACTTCCATTCGTGTGGATCTGTTATATTTCTGCTTAGGTTGTCTGCCAGTGTGTTTTCCTTCCCTGGCAGGAATTGTGCCTGTAGCTGAATTTGCAATTCCAGTGCTGTGTTCCATAGGGTCATGGCATGCCTGCACAGGGGGTATGAATGAGTTCCCCCCTGTTTGTTTATGTACCACATCACTGTGGTGTTGTCTGTCCTTATCAATAGCTGGCCTGGATGCAGTAGGTCTTTGAAGGTCATAATGGCATTTTGCACGGCTAGCATTTCCTTTTGGTTGATATGTAGGTGCTTCTCTTTTTGGGACCATTTTCCCTGAATGCACTGATCTGTCATGTGTGCTCCCCAGGCGTAGTCTGAGGCGTCTGTTGTGATGATTTGAGTTGCTTGAGGTACACAGAAAGGGAGACCTGTGTTTCTTTGGCATGCTTGAGCCCACCACAAAAATTCCTTTTGAAGGCATGGAATGAGTGGTATAATTGTTTCCAAGCTGTGGCCGTGTTGAGACCATAAGTTTTTTTTAGGTACCATTGAAGTTTCCTCATATGCAGCTTTGCACATGGGATTAGTAGGATGCAAGATGCCATGAACCCCAGAGCCTGCAGGACTTTCCTTGCAGTTAGCCTGGTGAAAGTTGCCATTTCGCTGAAGTATTGAGACAGTTGCCCTTGTTTGTCTGGCGTGAGGTAGGCCATCTGGGTGGTTGTATCCACACTGGCACCCAGGAAAATTATTTGTTGAGAGGGTATTAGTTTTGATTTCTTTTTGTTGACTGTGTATCCCAGGTAGTTCAACAGTTGTATTACAGACGCCAGGTACTGCAATAGTATGTCCTTGCTGTCCGCTTGGATCAGGCAGTCGTCCAGATATGGGTAGATTTGTATTCCTTGTAGTCTGCAGAAGGCGATTACTGATGCCAGGCATTTCGTAAACACTCTGGGCGCAGTAGATAAGCCAAAGAGCAATGCAGAGAATTGGTAATGGGTTGAACCAGCAAGAAATCTGAGGTATCTTCTGCAATCTTGTCTGATAGGGACATGCAGGTATGCCTCCTTGAAGTCCAATGTTACCAGCCAAGACTCCTTGCCCAGCATGGGGAGAAGTTGCTGCAATGCGAGCATCTTGAATTTTGGCACCTGTAGATATGCGTTTAGAATGGATAGATCCAAGATAGGTCTTCAATCTTTGTCTTTCCTTGGTACCAGGAATAGTCTGGAATAAAACCCTTGACCTTGTTCTTTTGCAGGTACCTCTTGAATCGCTTTCATGTCCATGAGAGCGGAAATTTGTTTTTGTGCCTCTGCCCTTTGATTTTGTGGCAGGTTTGGCATGCCTCTCATTTTTGGAAGGGTGTGAAAGCGGAATCTGTAGCCTCTGTCTATAATGTCCAGGATCCATTTGTCTTTTGTAACAATATGCCAGTTTTTTGAGAATAATGCCAGATTTCCGCCCAAAGGTGCTGCCATTACAGCTTTGCTTGGCAGGTGTAGGGGGAAGTCATTGTGTCTGTTTTCTAAATGACTGTGATCTATCTTCTCCACCTCTTGGGGTTGGTGCTTGCCACTGTCCGGCTTTGAAAGATCCCTGAGGTTGCCCTCTACCCCTAGGGCGTCTGTATCTGCCCCTTTGAGGTCTGTCCGTGGCTGGAAAGGACCAATTTTTTGAAGGCCAGTTTCTGCTGAAACGTGGAGGTTGTACCTACAGGAAATCCTTTCCTCCATTTTCTTTAGTACCTCCTCAGCTTTAACACCAAACAATACATCTTTTTGAAGAGGTGCATCTAGTAATTTAGCCTTGACATGACCTGGCAAGGTTTGCTCTTTGAGCCAAGCATGCCTACGTATAACAGATCCCGTAACAGCAGCTCTACATGAGGCCTCTAAAGCATCAAAACCACACTGCCAAGGTATGTTTACCCACTTGCTCTGAACCATGCAACAAATCCTGCAACTCTTTTAAATCTGGTTGTTCTGGTTGTGCCATTTTGTTTTTCAACTGAGATAACAAAAACTGTTGATACTTTAGCATGTGGAATTGACAGTTTAATGCCCTCATAGTTAAAGTGGCAGAGGTGTACACCTTTTCCCCCCACCTTTCTAAAGCTCTGGAATCCCTCTCTGAAGGTAATGGGTTTTTATCAGTAGAGGCCTTAATTCCCTTGGGACCCTGTGAAATAGTTTCTGGGTCAGCAGTATGGCTTTTATATAGGAACTGGTGAGAATCAGGAACCTGGTAATACCTGTCTGGTTTAACAGGAGCTGGAGGTAAAGAATCTGGATTAAGGCTGGCTTCTGTGTACACATCATCCAATATATCTAAAACAGGAGGGATAGCCAGGGGCCTATGCTGGGGGAGCAAAAGAAATTCCCTGAGCCTTTTCTTGGATTCTGAGTAATCTTGGCCTTCCCAGTGAAAGTGTTCCATCAATGTATGCAGGGTTCCCCCGAAAGAGTAGTCCTCTGGGGGGGGAGACCGAGGGAATAGACTCCTCAGCATCAGAGTCTTCAAAAGGTGATTAGGCGTAATCCTGGTCCTCTGAGTGTTCTGAGGTAATAGAAGCTTGATCTGAGGAAGGGTAGTCTTCCTCTGATCAGGGTCTTTTGTCCGAGGGGGGGTGGGAACCCCTGATAAGAGTAATCAGATCCTCAGCCATCTTAAGCATCTGCTTTTTAGGCATGGGGCCTTGAGAGGAGGTCTGAGGACCCTGTTTTGGTTTTCATGGCTGCTTTAGATTTAGTGAAAGCTTTAATGGAGAAGGAGGAAGGCCTGAAGACACCTTGAGAAATGGCAGGCCTGTCTAAATTCTGAGTTTCTCCGCCAAGAGTGGCGTCGGTATCTGCAGGAGGAATGGGGTCCGAGGAGCCTGCGACCTCGGGTACTGTAGTCACCGATAAAGAAGTGTCACTGGTACTCAGGAGCTGCGTAGGCGCCTCGCTAAGAACTGGAGAACCGGTAGTCGGCCTAAGCATGGTCTCAGTAGTCGGTGTGGACCTCGGATGTCGGTCCTTATCTTTGCGTCTTTTGCTCAAAACTGGAGTCGGAGTATCCGACGACATGATATAATTAAATTTTTTGCCAAAATAATGAAGGGCAAACTCCGCCCGTCTCTTAACAGTGCGCTTGTTGAATCTAGCACAAAAACGGCAGGCCGACACGTCGTGGTCTGGGCCTAAGCAAGGTATACAGAAAGAGTGGAAATCCTTATGCAGTATTTGCTTCCCACAAGAAATGCAATTATTAACTTTGTCTGACATTGGTCTGAGGCAAGAAAAGTTTCCCCAACGGGGTACTTGGCTTTCAAGAAGACTTCGGCTGAAATACTTTCGTAAATCTCAGGAGCTGGCCGACCGGCACTTGCGAACTGCTTCTGCTTCGGGCATCGCGCGGCAAGAAAGACTGAAGAAAATGGCATCGGCTGCCTCTTTTGTACCCCTGCCGCACTGACGTCAGGGAAGAAGCGACAACAGACGCCGGACCTAGACTTTGGAATTCGGCCATCCGAGGACCTGCCTGACGGCAGGATAACCCATCTGTAATGACTGCAGCTGTATGCACGATGAACATCCAGGACTGCAACAGTGAATACACTAACATCTACGTTTATGGCAAGTGTACACAACTGCACTATATTCTTCATGTTTCACTGCTGCAGTCATCACATTTGGGTTGATTCCCAAAGCTGAAGAAAAGGGTGGAGGCAATCAAGAAGACTGGGGACTGGCTAGGATGCCCTGCAACACTGCTGTGGCAAAGCCTGCCCTGGATATGGAGAAGATAGGCAGGTGGTAATGCTTGGTGAAGGTATGAACAGATGTTCATGTTCCAGCCTCCAGGATGTCCCTGATGGGGACCCCACTGAGGAAAGCTGCAGAGGTGGATGTTGCTCTGGTGGAATACGTCTTGACCCCCCCCCCCTTGGGGGGAGGCTTCCCGTGCTGCTTGTAGCAGAAATGGATGCAGTGTACTACCCATTTGGAAATGGTTTGTTTGGATATGGCCTTGCCCTCTGCTCCTGCAGCAAAGCTGACTAACAATTGATCAGTCTTTCTAAATGATTTAGTCCTGTCTAGGTAGAATCTGAGCTGTGCGTGCACATCTAGAGTGCAGAATCCTTCCCCCTTGTTTTGTGGGCTAGGGGAGAAGGTGGGCAAATGAATTTGGTTGAGAGCCACATGGGACACCACTTTTGGCATGAAGGATGGGTTAGTCCTAAGGGAGACCCTGTCAGCATGGAAAATGATGAAGGGCTCTACAGCCATTAGTGCTTGTAGCTCGGATACTCTTCTAGCTGACGTGATGGCCAGAAGCAAGGCTGTCTTCCATGAGAGGAACTTAAACTCTGCTGATGTTGCTGGTTCAAAGGGGGGCATGGTGAGCTTTTCCAAAACAAAGTTAAGGTCCCAAGCTGGGGTAGGTGTTCTTCTGGGTGGCCTCAAGTTGTTAGCCCCTCTTAGGAACTGTTTGATGAAAGGGTGAGAGAAAAGAGGTGGCTCTGTGCTGAAATAAGCAGAGATAGCAGAGGCCTGAATTTTAATGGAAGAGAAGGATAAGACCCCTTTGTAGTAGGTCAGCCACGTCCAGGATGAGAGGTAGGGAGGGCTGTGCAGTTCCGGCTCCCTTAGCCAGGATTCAGGTGCAAAACTTTTTCCACTTGTCAGCACAAGACTTTCTAGTGCTAGGGCGTCTGGTCTTACACGTATAACATCTAGAACTTGTTTGCTTAGATTGGCAGCTTGTGCAGTGGTCAGGGAATAAGACAGTCTGCCATATTGAGGGTCTGCAATTGGGGATGCATGAATTCTCCATTCCTCTGGGTCAGGAGTGTTGGGATCTGAGGGAGATGCCATGGTGGCAGTGGTGACAGGCTGCCCAGCAGAGGGTACCAGTGCTGGAGTTTGCCAGTCTGGGGCAATCAGGATTGTCCTTTGTTTTTCCTCCCTTTTGAGCAGTACCCTTGTAATGAGCAGTAGAGGGGGGGAATGCATAGACAGAGAGGTTGACCCACTGGAAGGATAGAGCATCCACTTTCCAGGCGTTACTGTGAGGTTCCCTGGTGCAGAATTTGCTGAGCTGATGGTTGGAGTGGGAAGCAAAGGTGTCAACCTTCGGGGTGCCCCATTTCTGGGTTACAAGGGTGAAGGCTCTTTGGTCTAGCTGCCACTCATGTGGGTCCAGAAGATTTCTGCTTAAGTTGTCTGCCAGAGAGTTTAGAGAGCCTGGCAAGAATAGTGCTAACAGGTGTAGTTGCATGGCTGAGGCCATGTGCCAAAGGGAAATGGCAAGCCTGCACAGAGGGTATGGGTGATTCTCTCCTTGCTTGTTGATATACCACATCACAGTGGTGTTGTCTGCTTTGATCAGTAGAGGCCCCGGGGAGAGTAGGGGTTTGAAGGCTGTCAGAGCTTGCTGAACAGCCAACATCTCTTTTTAGTTGATGTACAGATGGATTTGGTTTGGTCTCCATTGGCCCTGACTGCACCTGCCATCCAGGTGTGCACCCCAGGCACAGTCTGATGCATCTGGGCGGAGTGGGGTTGTGAGAAGGATAGTCCCTTGTTGTGGTAGCATGCTGCTGCCCACCACAGAAAATCTTTCCTTAAACAAGGTATCATTGGTATAAGAGTTTCCAGGTCTTGGGAGTGTTGACACCAAAGGCTTTTTAGGTACCACTGTAGTTTCCTCACATGCAGTCTGGCATAGGGAATGGGTAGAATGCAAGAAGCCATGAGCCCCAGAGCTTGCAGGATTTTCCTTGCAGATAACTGGGGTCTACTGGCTAGTTGAGAGAAACAGGTTGTCAGGTTTGTTTTTTCTGGCGTAAGGAATGCCATCTGGGATGCCGTGTCCAGGCTTGGTCCCAGGAATAGAATCTTTTGCGTGGGTACTAGTTTGGATTTCTTTTCGTTGATAGTATACCCCAGGGAGGTCAGTAGGTCCCTTACAACGGTCAGGTGCTTTAGAAGCTTTTCCTGACTGGTCTACCTGAATCAGGCAGTTGTCCAACTATGGTTAAATTTGAATATTTTTTTGCCTGCAAAAAGCAATGGAGGGAGCCAGGCATTTTGTGAAAACTCTGGGAGCAGTGGATAAGCCAAAGGGAAGTGCAGAGAATAGAAAATGCAGTGATCCTGCCCTGAAACGTATATACTTCCTGCAAGATTCCCTGATTGTGTTGTGTAGGTAGGCCTCTTTTAGGTCTAGGGTGGCTAACCAAGCATCCTTGGAGAGCATAGGTAGAAGTTGCTGAAGGGTGAGCATTTAGAATGTTGGTATCACCAGGAAAGTGTTTAGAATGGACAGATCAAGGATGGGGCGCGAGGTGCCCTCTTTTCTGGGTACCAGGAAGTCTCTGGAGTAGAAACCTTGGCCTACCTGGTCTGCATGAACATGCTCTTTTTCCCTCATACAGAACAGGGAAATAACTTGCTTTTTGGCCTCTGCCCACTGGTTTGGGGGAAGATCTGGGAACCCTTTTGGGGTTGGTAGAGTGTGGAAATAAAATTTGTATCCCTGGGACACTATGTGGAGGAACCAGCGGTCGTTGGTAATGGTGGCCCAGGTGCTTGTGTGGAAGGAGAGTTTTCCTCCTAGGGGCAAGAGCAGGTGGGCAGATGGAGGGGGTGAAGTGTAAAGTCATTGCGAGATCTTACCATGAGGGGTTGGCTTAGCACTCCCTGGTTTTGAAGAGGAGGAACTCCATTGCTTAGATCTCTACATTCCCTGGGGCTGCTGTCTGGGGGGCCTGCTTCTCTGGGGTCTGGGCTGAGCTGCCCTGGAGGGGGCAGGAAGAGACTATATGTTTGGAGGGGCAATGCCTACTGAACCTCGGTGGTTGGACCTGCAAGACGTCTGTCTGCACAGATTTAGCTTTTTCTTCCATTTTTTAAGACCTCCTCTGCCTTGGTGCCAAATAAGTTGTCGTTGTGCAGTGGTGCGCCCAATAATTTGGATTTGACATGGTCTGGCAAGGGCTGTTCCTTTAGCCAAGCATGCCTTCTAAGAACAGAACCAGTGATTGCTGACCTGCAAGATGCTTCTAGGGCGTCAAAACCACATTGTAAGGTGCGCTTATTTACTTGACTTTCAGAATGCAATTTTCTGCACAAATAGGAAAAGACAGTTTTTGTTTGAGGAGTTCCATGGTATGTTGCTGATATTTCAGCATATGGAACTGACAATTTAGCGCTCCAATAGCAAGAGTAGCAGAGGTGTATACTTTTTTACCCCATCTGTCTAATGCTTGGGAATTCCTATCTGAGGGGGTGGGTTCTTAGCAGAAGTTGCTTTAATTCCTTTAGGTCCTTGAGAGATAACCTTGGGGTCAGCAGTTGGATTTTTGAAAAGAAATTTGTGGGAGTCAGGGACTCTATAGTACCCGTCTGGTTTCCTGGGAGCAGGAGGGAGGGGTTCAGGAGTCAAACCAGACCCCATAAAAACATCATCCACAACATCCAGGACAGGAGGAATGGCCGGAGCTCTGTGCTGTGGAAGATCTAAGAATTCAGTGTCTCTTTTTGACTGAGGGTAGCCCTGACATTCCCATTGGAAATGCTACCTTAAAGTATGTAGGGTTCCTCAAAGGAAAGGTCCTTGGGTGGATAGTCTGAAGGGATGGATTCCACTGCATCAGAATCCTCATAAGCTGAGAGGGGTTGCATATCTTCATATTCAGATGCAGAGACATCAGACTCCTGTTCAGATAAAACTACTGGGGACAAATCGTTTTCTTTTGGAAGGGGTGGCCCGGGCTTCCCCTTTGGAAGGGGTGGCCCGGGCTTCCCCTTTGGAAGGGGTGGCCCGGGCTTCCCCTTTGGAAGGGGTGGCCCGGGCTTCCCCTTTGGAAGGGGTGGCCCGGGCTTCCCCTTTGGAAGGGGTGGCCCGGGCTTGCCCTTTGGAAGGGGTGGCCCGGGCTTGCCCTTTGGAAGGGGTGGCCCGGGCTTGCCCTTTGGAAGGGGTGGCCCGGGCTTCCCCTTTGGAAGGGGTGGCCCGGGCTTCCCCTTTGGAAGGGGTGGCCCGGGCTTCTTAGAAGGTCTTTCGCCATTTTAAGCATCTGTGACTGAGATAAGGAAGCAGGTGCCTGAGATTGGGTCGGTTTCTTGGGTGTGGTTCATACCCTGGGCCTTCGAAACACAGTAGTTTTCGAAAGAATGGTAGATGCAAAAGTCTGTCTGTGTCGAGAATCGGTAATGCAAAGTACTTCCTCGGAAGGTGGTGCCTGCTCAGTGGCTCCGGACCCATCTAAGGTAGAGACATCCGCAGGATCCTTAGTCAATATAGAGTCTCATGGCATACCAGACTCAAAGGGTCTCGGTAGAGGCCTGCAAATCCACAGCAGCGGGGTTCAGGGGCTGCGGAAGCGCCTCAGTGAGGACTGGAGAACTGACTACTAGCTTAACGGAAGAGATGTTGACAGTTTTGGACCTGTGCGGTCTGTGTCTGTAGTTATCTTTATGTTTTTTCGGAAGATCTGCTGTCTGATGGCTTACCGAAGCCATATTGGAATTCGGGGACTGACAGCGAAAATATCTAGCTACAGTAAGGGCCCGACGACGTATAGCTATGGCGTTGAACAAAGCACAAAAGTGACAGCGGGGGACGTTGTGGTCTGGGCCCAAGCAAGTGACTTAGTAAGAATGAAAATCTTGGTGTGGTATTTGCTTTCCTCAGGCGAGACAATTGTTAACTTTTTCTGACGTCGGTTAGAGCAAGAAAAAAAAAGGATCCTCAATAGGGGACTTAGCTTTAGAAGACTTGGAAACAAAAAACTCAGGTAGCAGCCGACCGGCACTCATGCGAACTGCTTCTGCTTCGGGCTCCTTGGCAAGAAAGATTGATATAATGGTGTTGGCTGCCTTAATTTATAACACTGATGACCGGACGTCAGTCCTGGGGCGACGGCAACTGATGCAGACATACTACGCCTCTGGTATTCGGGCCGACTGAGGGCAGGGATAACCCAAATGGCCATCACTGCAGCTAAACATTGAACGCCCTTGGTGCTGTGGAAAGACCTAACAGAGCAGTAAATTAAAAATGTGAGGAGCCAGAGAAAAAAAAAAAAGAGGAATTTCCTGCAAGGACAAATGGGTTATGTGCAAGTAGGCATCCTTCAGATCTAAGGACACTAGAAAGGCCTTGGAGAGAATGAAAGGTAGAATAGTAGAAAGAAAGCATCTTAAAAGTTGGTACTTTCTTTCTCTTCTAAACACTTTCTTGAGAGGTCTAATGTGTCTCCATTGCCCTCCTTTCCTCTGCACCAGAAAAATTCTGGAACAAAATCCTTTTCCTACAAGTCCTTTGGGATTTATTAGATGGTGCCCTGATTCAAGAGGTCCTGAATGATGGGGGTGAGATGAGACAGTTGTGAAGCAGATGTGGCATGGCTTTCAGAGGGGGGAAATTTACAGGACATGGCATAACCACTCTTGATAGACAGAACCTGTCTGTACTAACAGATTTCGACACAGCCAGGGAGACTGTCTTGGAAAGAGTTACAGGCTGAAGGCAGAGGAGGGGGCGCTGCAAAGGTAGTCACAAATTTTTAATTCCAAAGGGAGGCCTCCCAGCTAGAGGGTCCCTGTAAGGTTTGCCAGGGGACCTTTTCCTAAGAGTTTCCCTAGGTTTCGGAGTTGCCTTAGGACCACTTCTGAGGAAGGGACAGGATTGCCAGAAGCAAAATAGTTTTCCAGGAGCAGAATGTTAAAGAAGCAAAAGCTGCTGGCTCAAAGGGGGCCAGGGTCAGCTTTTCCTAAACAAAGTTAATATCCCAGGGAGGAGGTTCTGGTCCCCTGGGAGGTCTTATGTGCAAGACACCTTTCAGGAATTGTTTAGCCTCAAGCCTAGAGGCCAAAAGGGAGATGAGGCAGGGAGAGATTGTTGACAAATGTACTTTCACTGAATAGGCTAGTCCAGCCTCCAGCAACTCGCACAGGTATGACTGGACTATGGGGACATCCACTGTTAGTGGCTCTAGGTTACGCAAGAGACACCAGATTGAAAATCTTTTCCATTTGGATAAATAAGGTTTCCTTGTGTTGGGTTTCCTGACCTTCTGCAGTACCCTTATCACGTCCTCTGAGAAAAGGTGTCTAAAAGGAATCAGGGCCCTATCACCCACAGTGTCAACTGTAGGGTTTATAAGTGGGGTTGAATGACAGTGCCACTGTGTAAGTAGGCCCACTCTGTGGGGTAACTTGGGATGATTGCCCTTGGGATGATTGCAAGAGTAAGTGGAACCAACGCTGTCTTGGTCAAAAGGGAGTCACCAAGATTTTTGGTCTATCCTGCCAAATCTTTAGGAGAACTCTTGGGATAAGAGGCAGGGGAGGGAATGCATATAGGAACAACCCTCTCCAGGAGAAGCTTAGGGCATCCACCTTCCAGGCCAGAGGATATGTGGGTCTCTGGCACAAAATAGAGGAAGTTGTCTGATCATGGGGGAGGCAAAGAAATCTACTTGTGCAATACCACACTGGTGGACAATGTCCAGACACACGTCCCTGATAAGCATCAATTCATGGGGTCATGTTTTTGACCTGCTAAGAGTGTCTGCCCAAACATTCAAGTTGGATGGAATGTATACTGCCTGAAGTGGTGTCTGCAACTTACCGCTAGCTCCCATACCTGTAGAACTAGTCTGCACAGAAGGTACGAATGGGTCCCATTTGTTTATATACCAGAGTACCGTCATGTTATCTGTTATGACCTTGAGGGGCCCTGGGGTGAGGAGAGGCTGAAAGGCCTGGAGTGCCAAAAGTAGTGCTCTCATTTCCTTTATATTGATATGTTCATTAATTTGCAAGGGTGACCCAATACCTTGAGCTTTTCATGGCACCTAAGGCTGCTTCTCCAATTCATGTCTGCAGCGTCTGTATACACTTCCTATACTGGTGGCAGAGGATGGAGTGGGAGCCCTGGATTGGTGGAGAGTCGAATCCACCAACTTATTTCTCTCTTTAGGCAGGAAAGAGGGATTTTGAACTCCAGTGGGTGAGCATGCTGGGTCCACATTGACTATGGGTACCACTATTTCCTCATGTACATTTTTGCCAGAGGAAGCATGGGAATGGTGGAGGCCATAAAGCCCAGGGTACTGAGGTAGGGCCTGGCTGAAATGTGGGACTGGGGAATGAAATTCTGCAAGAATGCCAAGAGCTCCTGGGTCTTTAGTAAGGGGAGGGAAACTTTCATGAGATTGGTTTGAATCCTGCACCCCAGGAAAATCTGGTCCTGTGTTGGGCTGAGAACTAATTTTTTGTAATTTATGGTGAATCCCAAGGAAAGGAGGATGTTGACTGTCCGGTTGAGGTCCTGCTGTAGCAAGTCTGGACTGTCTGGTTTGAGGAGATCGGCCAGATATGGGAAGATCTGGATGCCCTGCAGTCTGCCACCACTGGGGCTAGGCACTTTGTGAAAACCTTTGAGGTGGTAGAGAGACCAAAGGGCAAGGCAGAAAATTGAAAGGTGTCCACAGGCTACAGAGAATCTGAGATTTCCTGTACCTTGGGTGGACCGAATATGAAAATAGGCAACCTCTGGTCTATGGAGGCCATAAAGGCTTGAGGTAATATCTCAGGGACCAAGGACTGTAAGGTGAGCATCCTGAAAGAGGGTACCTTTAAGGAGGTGTTTAAGGAGAAGAGGCCCGAGATGGGTCTCAAGGGTCCTCATTTTCTTGGGACCATGAAAAGCCTGGAATAGAATCCCTTTTCTCTTTGATGGGCGGGTACATGTTGGATGGTGTCTTGATCCAGGAGCTGCTGAAGCACCAGAGGTAGATGTTCTTTGGGAGGTTGGGGAATGCCCTTGGACAGTGGTGGAGACTCCCACACCATGAACTATCCATTCTTTATGGAAAGTACCCAAGGGTCTTGGGTAATGATTTCCCAAACCAGACTTGAAATGGATAGGCAAAGCAAGATGTGAGGGAAGGGGGTTTGGGGCCCAGGTGGTCAGATGGATCCTGGTCTGTCAGGAAAGGGCTGCTTTAGAGGTGGGGTTTGTTGTGGATTACAAAAGGATTGTTGTCTCTTTCTTGTTCTCTTGGATTGGGTTGAGCATGTCTGGATTGCTTCCTGACAAAGGCTGGTTTAGAGGTGTAATTTTTCTGGAATTTGGGGACCAGAGAAACCTTCTGGTGTTTTAGGTCTTTCATCTCTCTGCCCTTCACTTGCAAGGTTGTGAATAGCTCAACGGCCGCAGAGCCAAACAAGACTTCATTGTCCAGGGAAGCATACATCAATTTTGATTTGATATCCTCTGGTAAGGGTTGAAGCCTGAGCCATGCGAACTTCCTTAGGATAGACCCAGATGCAGCTGCCTTAACAGAAGCCTCTACGGCATCATAGTTACATTTGTTAGAATGCCTGGTGACTTGGGATGTGGTTGCTAATAGGGACGTAGCTAGGTCAGATTCAGGTAATTCAGAAATTACTTTAGACAGATGAGACAAGAATTCTAATGGATAGTCATGTGGGTTTGGTAGTTTACAGCCCGAAATGCAAGAGTGGTGGATGTATAAACTTTCTTACCTAGTCTTTCCAAATGTCTGCTGTCCTTGTCTGAAGGAAGCACGGAAGAAAAAAGAAGTCTAGAGGGTTTGTCAGAGGACACTATGATGACTAATGGATAAGCTGCTGGTGCTCTGAATAAATACATCTACAAACACCTTGTAAAACCTGCCAGATTTTTTAGGTGCTGGTGGTTGAGAGTCATGGGCCTTGCTAGAGGATGCAAAGGCATCTATAAGAAGGCTGGAAGAATAGGTAGGAAAGCAGAGGAGCTAGTGGTGTCCACTTGCACCAGATCACATCATTTCTGAATATCCGTCATTTCTGTGGTTTCCCAATTAAAATGATCCTTCATTCTAGTCAGAGTGCCACTGAAGGAAATCTCTTCCACAGAGGAGTCAGTACCATTACAATCTTCCTCAGGGGAAGCATAGTCTAGTGGAAAGGGCATCTGGGAACAATAGGCTACGGACTCATCAGAAGAAAGTTGGTCCTCAAATTATGATTCTTCCCTGACCCTCTTATGTGAAGGAGCAGGTCATGGGAATGTAGGGATAGTAATGCCTGGAGGGGGTTCAAGAGACATTAGGGCACTGAATATGCTTTGGGAAAAGGCCTGCCAACCCTTTTGTGGGTTGAAGGTAGGAGAAATGTGTTTAGCTTTCAGTTTCTTTTTGCTGGGCATGTCCATTCTATGGACAGAAAGCTGGCCAGATGTAGGCCTGCATTCTATGTCGGTATCCACTTCCTCATGAACAAGGATGGGCGGAATCCCTCAAGAGGCTTCAAAAATAATGAGTCGGGGTTTTCCTTGGACATCTGGAGCTGATGCCTACTGTACCTTTGTGGACGTGCTACTATCCTGTTCCAAGGCTACCTCGGTTATGTGTTCGGTCTGTGGTTCAGACGACAGCCTACAACGAATCTCCAGACGGGTAATCATCTCGGGAGAGACGACAGGCCCTGGAGGTGCAGCCAAGGCTTCCAGCCTAGATTTTTTGGCCTTCTGCTTTGCTAACAACTTGGCTTCTGATGTCGAGGGACCCACCATCCTTTTGGTGAAGAGTTTCAGAAGGTGATTTTCCAGACATATGTAAAGTGAATTACACATACTGCGGGGGTGGTGCTGCGGTAGCGTTGTCGCCTCACAGCAAGACGTTGTCCCGTTCGATTCTCAGCTAGAGCATCTTCTGTGTGGAGGCATACGTGAATGGGGCATGCCTTCGTTGAAGGTTGCGAGTCAGGGCTGGTAACCTGGTACGTAAAAATCCACTACCAATCATTAGCGGACCAGAGTTCCGCTGTGGCGACCCCTAACCGGGAAAAGCCGAAAGACACAAACAAATGGAAAGTGAGTTACACCTACTCTAAGGTTTTTGGGACAAATGATTGACAGACAGCACAGGCCTTACGGCCGTGGGAAGGCCCAAGCAACACAGGCACTGCTGAAGGCTGTCCTTATGTGGAATCTGACATCCACATTCACATTTGCTCTTCTTAGATGACATTACATTTAGAACCCTATCAAAAGTAAGAAAAGGATTCCCCAATGAGGCACTTACCTGAGCAGAAGTTTCTTCAGCGGTCAAACTGGACTTATGAGAAGCACATTCTGCTTGAATGCAAAGAAATTCTCAGGATGATGCGTGCGTACATCACTTTTATAACCTACATCCGATACACTACATGAGACCTACCACGTACCCTACGCACTAAAGACTTTTGTAGACTGGCTGACATCGGGTCGCTTGGCAGGCAATCCCCCTCATGTAAAGAGTACTGCAAAAGAATAGAAGGACACCAATCCTTTCTGTGCAATCCGATGAGCAACTTCCTTCTCTTATCAAATATTTTTTGGCTGTATTCTCTGAACAGAGATCTCGGGCATTAACTTTCAGATGCTATCAACTTAGACAAGTGAGGGTGACCACTGACTATTCTGAATATTTAAGAGGCAGTAAAAATTTCTTCCTATGCCTGTTAAGCCCCCCCAGTCTTACCAGTAAACAGCTTAGCTGTAAAAAATTGCTTGGCAGAAGCTAATATTGAAGAAAACTCTGCAAGGTCTGTACTGGGATTTAAAAGAAATTTGAGGGACTACAGTACCTAATAAACTTTACTAGAATTAGTGTGAGCTGGTGGAGAACTATAAAGTTAAATTACTAGTTGCAAGGGGGGCATCCCACGATGTCCAGAGTAACTGAAAGGAACAAAATAGTTGTGTAAAATCTTACCATAACCATAGATGTCCTTCTCTTCCATGTTGCAGTATTCCTTCCCACCCACCTAACCCCTTTATCTTTCTCTCATTACTGACCTGTCTTGGGTCTCCTGGAGGTCATACCCTACCCTATGACCAATTTAACCACCAAATGACTCTGTAATCCTAATGCTGGCATCACTTGCTACTCTACTGGGACCTGTCCTGCTGGACTTTCAAGTTCTGAGGTCTGTGCGTGCTGACTTCACATTTAAGGTCCCCCGATTTATGGCCCTACTTGTGACATCCCACTCTACTACAACAGCCAAGTTGAAGCTTTTATATAGAAGCCGATGCTGGGGTCGCCTGAGCCCTCAAGTGACCCGATGTCGGCTCCTATACAAAAGCATAAGCCTGGCTGCCGTAGGTGCGTGGGACGTCACATGTAGGGCCATAAACCTTGTAGTATAAATGTGATGTTGGCACGCACAGACCTCAGAACTTGAAGCCCAGAAGAGACTATAAGGCCAAGGAGAAGTAAAAACAAATGCCCTTGCAGGGCTGCAATGAGTGGCCTGCAGTAAGGGTATACCCTAGAGAAAACAGAGGATATCAGGGGGATGGAGGGTAGGAAGGGATACTGCAACATGGAAGAGAAGGACATCTATGGTTATGGTAAGATTTTACACAACTATTCTATGTCCTTCTATTCCCATGTTGCAGTATTCATACTGTGGGAGAGTACCACAGCTAGGAGGAATGTTGGGAGGTGGTAGAGATGAAGGATTCTAGGAATCCTTGCAGGATTGCCCTAGCAAATCCTGCCCTGGCCCTAGAGACCTGGTCCAGCTTGTAGTGCTTGGTGAAAGTATGGACTGTGGACCAGGTGGCTGCCTCCATGATGGAAGCTGTGTCTAGCCCTTTCATGAAGGCCTTAGAAGTAGCCATGCCTCTAAGAATGTGCTTGCACTCCCTGAGGCAATGATTTGTGATGACAGTACCAAAAAGGATAGATTTTCTGATCCAGGAGGAGATAGTTTGTTTGTAGACCGCCTTACCCAAGGCCCTGGGATGGAAGGAAATAAACAGTTGGTCAGATTTTCTGAAAGACTTGGTTTTGTCAGAGTAGAATCTCAGATGCCTTTGTACATCTAGGGAACGGAGGATCCTCTCCGCGGAGTTAGTAGGAGAGGGGAAGAAGGTGGGTAGGTGAATACACTGGTTTAAGGAAAAGCTCATTAACTACTTTGGGCATAAAGGAGGGATAGTGCGTAGGGAAACCCTGTCACTGTGGAAGGTGGTGTAAGGAGGGCAAGCCATCAGGGCCTGTAATTCAGACACTCTTCTAGCAAAGGCAATGGTCACTAAAAGGATGGTTTTCCATGTGCACATTTGAAGAGATGCTGTGCTGGCTCAAAAAGGGGAGGGTAAGCTTTTCTAGCACGAAACAAAAATCCAAACCAGCCCAGAATTTGAAAATGTTGAAACAGATGCCAAGCAGGAAGGTAGCTGGAATAAAGAAGCTGAACCACGACAAAGTAAAATCTTTTTTAATACAAAATGGTGAACGCTTTCGCAATGGTAACCATTGCTTCATCAGACAGTTCATTCAAACAGCAGCACTTAAATACTTTAATTCATTACGGAAACAACCAATCCTACCACTCAGAGTTAATTCAGCACTCAGCAATCAATTAAATAATATGGTTACGTTTTGCCCTTAGTTAATTGCTGAAGTCAGAAAAACTGTTTAAAAACCACATGCACAAAATGTAAAGACAAGAACATGTGGATAAATATAAATAAAAAACATAAAAAGTCAATGAATAAATGCATATACTCATGTTCCCCATTTAGTAACTACTTATGTGCATAGATATAAGCATAAAAATATATATAAAAGTATAAGGAGTACACACTCAACAACTTAATACATAAATTCTGCGTAACAAATGCACATGTTTTCCACCTAGTAAATACATATGCTTTAATACATACATCTCAACAAATGCTAGTCTTTAATGATACCTACACTAGAGGCAGCTCAAGAAATACTGTCATACTGACCCAAAGCCCTGCATGTGTTTATGTAGTCTTCTCTTGTTAAAATATTTATTTTAACCTAGATTTCAGCACTGGCTTCAATTGAACACTATCATTCAAGCCCAGACCTCTGTGTGCTCCTAAACACAAAATCTATTTTACTTCCATATTTTCAGTAGTATTGACTATGTCCCTCATCCTATTGCTGACATTCTGAATGTGTAAAACCTGAAACAAAAATACATGGTCATCCCCCTTATCCAATGCATGCTTAGACAAAGCACTATACAGTTGCCCTTTTCTAGTGCAGGAAAGGTGATCCCTTATCCGTTCCCTAAGGTGATGGTTAGTTTTGCCAACACAGAAATGGAAACATGTTGTGCAGTGAGCTACATACACTACATTTTTAGTATTGCAATCAGCAGAAAGTACAGTTGTGTACACTTACTATAAATGTAGATGTTAGAGTGTATTCACTGTTGCAGTCATTACATTTGGGTAAACTGCTGCCAGGTTGCCCTCAGTCGGCCTGAATAACAGTCTTGGATCCTACGTCGGTTGCTGTCCCTTCTTCCATGACGTCAGGTCGTCAGGGGTATAAAACATGCAGCCGACGCCATTTTCATCAGTTTTTCTTGTCCCAGATAATGTAATTTAGAACACAAAAAAATACCTCCAAATAAAAACAAATACACTAAAAAGGCTTTTGAGCATAGTAAAAGAAAGAAGAGGTATAATCAGACAGAAATAGGGGGCTGGCGGGTGGGTAACCCGGACTGCAACAGTGAATACACTCGAACATCTACATTTATGGTAAGTGTACACAGCTGTACCATGGTGGTTCTTGTTTCACTATTGCAGTCATTACATTTGGGTAGAATCCCAAAGCTATGGTTGGGAGGACGGAATTACACAGCATTAGGAGCAGCTATAAGTCCCTGCAGGACAGCAGTGGCGAAGCCTGATCTGGATTTAGAGAAGAGAGGTAAATGGTAATGTTTGGTGAACCTATGAACTGAGCTCTAAGTAGCAGCTTCTAGAATGTCTCTGGTAGGAACCCCTCTGAGAAAGGCTGCAGAAGTAGATGCAGCCCTGGTGGAATGGGATCTGATCCCCTTGGGGACAGGTTTACCATGGTGCAAGTAGCAGAAACAAATTCAATGGGCTTCTCCATTTTGAAATAGTCTGCTTTGAAATAGCCTTTCCCTCTGCGCCTACAGCAAATGCCACCAGTAATTGCTCAGATTTTCTTAGAGATTTTGTCCCGTTTAAGTAGAATCTTAGCTGTCTGTGTACATCCAATGAATGTAGAATCTGCTTCCCCTTGTTCTTTGAATTTGGGAAAAAGTTGGCAGATGAATGGTCTGATTAAGAGCCACACTAGATACCACTTTAGGCATAAAGGATGGATTGGTCCTGAGAGACACCCTGTCCGGGTAAAAGATAATGAAAGATTCCAATGCCATGAGAGCCTGCAGTTCTGAAATCCTTCTAGCTGAAGTGACTGCTAAAAGGAAAGCAGTCTTCCAAGAGAGAAATTTTATGTCTGAAGTAGCAGCTGGTTCAAAAGGCGGTAGGGTGAGTTTTTCTAGCACAAAATTGAGGTCCCATGCAGGAGTTGGTGCTCTCCTGGGAGGTCTCAAAATTTTGGCCCCTCTGAGGTACTGCTTTAGCAGGGGATGAGAAAAGAGAGGAGGCTCTGTGTTGTAATGAGCCAAAATGGCAGAGGCATGGATTTTTATTGAAAAAAAAGATAGGCCTTTGTGAAGCATCTCAGTTAAATATTGCAGAATCTGAGAAATATTGGGCATTGCTGTGTTTATTCATTGTGTATGGTTCCAGGCACAGAATATTTTCCATTTATCAGCATAAGATTTTCTAGTACTAGGCCTTCTAGCCTCCAAGATGACATCCATCACAGGTTTACTGAGACATGTAACTGGTGAAATTAGTTGATTAGCCATGCTGCAAGATTCAGAGTTTGGAACCGAGTGTGCAGAATTTGACAGTTCTGCTGAGACAGTAGATACGGTGTCTGAGGCAGGTACCACGGAGGAAGGTGTGACATATTGCATAGGAGCAGATACCAGTGTAGGCGAGGCCAGTCTGGAGCAATCAGAACCATTTTCGTTTTTTCTTGTCTGACTTTTAGTAAAACCTTGGAGAGCAGAGGGGGAAAGGCATAGACTGATAGGTTTTTCCAGCTGAAGGAGAGAGCATCCACTTTCCAAGCTTTTTTGTGATGGATTCTTGTGCAGAATTTGTCCAACTGATAGATCTTTTTGCTTCTCCCCAAAACTATGTCTGGACTCCCCCATTTTCATGTCAACATGCTGAAGATTTGTGGATCCAGTTTCCATTCGTGTGGGTCCATAAGATTTCTGCTTAGTTCGTCTGCCAGAGTAAGTCAAGGCTGTGTTCCACAAAGCCATGGCTAGTCTGCAAAGGGGGTAGGAATGGGTACCCCCCTGTTTATGTACCACATAACTGTGATGTTGTCCGTCTTTATCAACAGTTGTCCTGGATGAAGAAAGTCCTTGAAGGCTGTCAGAGCATTCTGTACAGCTAGCATTTCTTTCTGGTTGATATGTAGGTGCATTTGATTTAGTTTCCATTCGCCCTGAATGCATCTCCCTGCCAGATGAGCCCCCCCAAGCATAATCTGATGAGTCTGTAGTCAGGGTTTGGGTGGCAGGGGGTGGAATGAATGACAGTCCCCTGTTTTGGTGACAGGCCTCTGCCCACCATAGGAACTCCTGCTGCAGGCAAGGAATGATAGGAATCATTGTTTCCAGGCTATGACAATGTTGACTCCATAAACTTTTTAGGTACCACTGAAATTTCCTCATATGCCGTCTTGCATATGGAATTAATAGAATGCAGGAAGCCATGAACCCCAAGGCCTGCAGAATTTGTCTTGCAGATAGCTGGGTTTTTGTGGCCACTTGTTTGAACTAAGTTATCAATTAAATTTGTTTTTCTGGCATGAGGAAAGTCATCTGGGCAGTTGTATTGAAGCTTGCACCCAGGAATGTAATTTGAGAGGGTACCAGTTGTGCTTTTTCGTTTATGGTGTACCCTAGACAAGTTAGAAGCCTTTTCACAAATGCCAGATGCTGTAGAAGAGTGTCCTTGTTTTCTGCCTGAATTAGACAATCGTCCAGATAAGGATACATTTGAATGTTTGTCTGCAAAATGCAATTACTGGTGCCAGGCACTTTGTGAAGACCCTGGGCGCAGTAGATAAGCCAAAGGGCAGTGCAGAGAACAGGTAATGCAAATAGCCTGCTTTGAAGCGGGGGTATGTTCTGCAAGATTCCCTGATTGGGATATGCAGGTAAGCCTCAAGTCTAGAGCTACCAACCAGGCATCCTTGCCTAGCATAGGAAGTAACTGTTGTAGAGTCAGCATCTTGAAGTCTGAAATGTCCAGGAATGTATTTGGAATGGATAAATCCAGAATTGGATGCCATGATTTGTCTTTTCTGGGTACCAGGAAAAGTCTTGAATAAAAACCTTGTCCCGTTTCCTTTTCTGGTACGGTTTGAATAGACCCCATATTCATGAGGGACACAACTTGTTTCTAGGCCTCTGCCCACTGATTTGGAGGCAGATCTGGCCACCAGTTTGGGATTGGCAACGTGTGGAAATGAAATCTGTATCCCTGGGATACTATATTTAAAACCCACTTGTCCTGTGTAATTAGATGCCAATTTTGTGCATGAAGTGCCAGTTTTCCCCCCAAAGGGGCTGCCAAAAGATAAGTGCTTGGTGATGGCAGAGGAAAGTCATTGAGACTGTTTACCATAGGGAAGTGCCTTGCTACTTACAGATTTGGAGGTGGGGGCACACCATTGTTCTGTAAGTTCCTTGTGACTGAAACCTGGATCCTTCGGTGTGTCTGGGTTTGACCTGAGTGGCTCTGGTGCATACTGGAAAGGACCAATTCTTAGTAGGCCAGTGCCTACTGAACCTGGGAGGCTGCACTTGTAGGAAATCTTTTACAGTTTGCATAGATTTAGCTTTGTCTTCCATCTTTTTCAAAACTTCTTCTGCCTTATTACCAAATAGACTGTCCTTTTGTAAAGGAGCATCCAACAATTTTGCTTTAACATGATCAGGCAGATTTTGCTCCTTGAGCCAAGCATGCCTTCTTATCACAGCTCCAGTTACAGCAGCCCTGCAAGAGGCCTCCAAGGAATCAAAACCACATTGCAAAGTATGCTTTCCAAGCTTTCCAACTTGTTCAGCTGAATGCAATAAATCCTTTAACTCTATTTTCCACACAGTCAGAAATCAACAACATTTTTTGTTTAAGTAAGCCCATGACATGCTGCTAATATTTAAGCATATTAAATTGACAGTTTAAAGCCCTAATGGCCAGGGTTGCAGACATATAAACCTTCTTACCCTATCTATCCAGCACCCTGGAGTCTCTATCAGAAGGGGTAGGATTTTTAGCAGTAGAAGACTTAAAACCCTTGGGACCCTGATAAATGGTTTCAGGGTCAGCAGTAGGGTTTTTAAAAATGAATTTGTGGGAGTCAGGAACCCTGTAATATCTGTGTGGCTTACTAGGAGCTGGAGGCAGGGAATCAGGAGCAATGCTGAATTCTGCGAAAACATCATCAACAATGTCTAGAACAGGAGGCATAGCCAAAGGCCTATGCTAAGGAAGAAGGAGGAAATCCCTAAGCCTCTTTTTAGATTCTGAGAAATCCTGACTCTCCCAGTGAAAATGTTTCCTTAAGGTATGCAAAGTTTCTCCAAAAGAAAAATCCTCAGGAGGAGAAGCAGAAGGGATGGATTCTTCTGCATCAGAGTCCTCATAAAATGGAATAGATAATTCCTGATCAGAAGAAATGGAAACCTGATCTGATTCATAATCAGTTCCTTGCCTAGGCCTCTTAGCAGGAGGGGGATGGGAACCCCTGATCAGGTAATTAAATCCTCAGCCATTTTGATCATTTGTTTTTTAGGCATAGGGTCCTGTGTACGTGGCCCAAGTGTCGTTTTTTTAGACACAGAAGTTGATTTTGGCCTAGGTTTTGAAGATGGCATTAGTTTAATATACAAATCTTTGGGCCTGAAAACACCCTCAGAAGCCAGTGCCTGCTCAGCGGCTCCAGACCCATCTAAGGTAGAGAAATCCGCGGGTTCAATACTTAAAGTGTCTTGCGGCATACCGGACTCTGAATGGGTCTCAGTAGAGGCCTGCAAATCAAAAGTAGCAGGCATCAGAGGCTGCGAAAGCGCCTCACTGAGTACCGGCGACTGGCTTAGGAGAAGCTTCGTCAGCTTTGGACCTCAACGGTCTGTCTCTTTTTCCTTGCATTTTTTGTGTATTCCGGTAGTCGGATTGCTAACTGAGGACATTTCTGGATAGTTAAATCTTGAGCCAAAATATTTTGATGCAAAAATATACCGACACTTAGTGCGTTGATTAAATTTAGCACGAAACCAACAGCAAGGCACATTGTGGTCATGGACTAGGCAAGGAATACAGTTTGTCTCTTTCGGCTTTTCCCGGTTAAGGGTCGCCACAGCGGAACTACGGTCCGTTAATGATCGGCAGTTGATTTTTACGTACCGGCTTGCCAGGCCTGACGCACAACATTCAACAAAGGTACGCCCAGTCACGCATGCCTCCACTCAGAAGATGCTCTAGCTGAGAAAAGTACAGTTTTGTACCTACCATAAATATAGATGTCCGATAGGAATGCATCTGCAGTCCTTACAAATGGGTTGTCCTGTCGTCAGGCAGCCCTTCGGTCGGCCGGATTCCAAAGTCTGGGTCTGGCTTCGGCTGGTGTCGCACTTCACCCGATGTCATAGCTGCAGTTCTTCGGGTATAAAGGCATCAGCCGACGCCATTTTCCTCAGTGTTTCTTGCCCCAGATGCCAGGTGCCCTCTTGGAAGGCTAAATTTGGATAAATGCCAATGTTTCCAAATAGTAGAGAGCAAACACAAAAAATAAGCATGTATGTACATATATACAAACAAATACACCATGAAAGATCCCCCCCCCCCAGCTAGCTATAAGATGGGTAAATACCCTAGGAGTACCACAGAGGGGAAGGCGGGTGGGTAATCCTGACTGCAGATGCATTCCTATTGGACATCTACATTTATGGTAGGTACAAAACTGTACTATGTCCTTCAAGGATGCATCTGCAGTCCTTACAAATGGGTAGAATACCATAGCCAAACTAGGGGAGGAGGAAAAGAGCTAGATTATGGTGTAGTTAGGATCCCTTGCAAAGCAGCAGTGGCAAAGCCTGCTCGGGATCTAGAATATAAAGGTAAATTATAATGCTTGGCAAATGTATGCACGGAGGTCCAAGTAGCAGCCTCTATAATGTCCTTGGTGGCCACTCCTCGTAAGAAAGCTGTGGTAGTGGCTGTAGCCCTTGTAGAGTGAGGCCTGATGTTCTCTGGAGTTTTCTTTCCATGGTAGGAGTAACAAAATCTAATGCAATTTCCTATCCACTTGGAGATTGTTTTGAAATTGCTTTTCCTTCCCTTCCTGTTGCATATGCTACCAGTAGCTGGTCAGTTTTTCTATTGCCCTTGGTCCTGTCCAGGTAGTAGCGTAACTGTCTATGTACATCCAAGGTATGCAACAGTCTTTCTCCCTGTTCTGTGGGTTTGGGAAGAATGTAGGTAGGTGGATAGCCTGATTTAAAGACACTCTGGATACCACCTTAGGCATAAATGTCGGATTTGTTCTCATGGACACTATCTTGATGGAAGATCAGGAAGGGTTGCACTGCCATTAATGCCTGTAGTTCAGAAACCCTTCTTACTGAAGTGATTGCCAGCAGGAAAGCAGTCTTCCATGATAAGTATTGTAATTCTGCTGTTGCTGCTGGTTCGAAAGGGGGAAGTGTCAATTTTTCTAGCACAAAGTTCAAGTCCCATGCTGGCAATGGTGGTTTCCTAGGAGGCTTTACATTTTTGATTCCTCTCAGAAACTGCCTGAGCAGAGGATGTGAGAAGACAGGAGGATCCAAGCTGTATTCTGCTGAGATGGCTGATGCATGTATCTTGGAGGAATAGGACAGGCCTGAGTGGAAGAGCTCTGCCAAGTATTCCAGGATGTTGGCTAGGTTTACCCGTGACACTTCTCCCTTTGCAGTACTCCAAATGAGATATCTTTTCCATTTTGCTGCATAATTTTTCCTTGTAGAGGGTCTGCGAGCCTCAAGGGTAATGTCTTTAACCCTTTGGGATAAATTTGGGTTAATTCATCTTATGTAATGTTCCAGGCAGTCAGCTGCAGAGTTTTCAGGTTTGGATGCAGGATGTTGTAATTGTTCTGTGTTAACAGCAGTGGAACCAGGGGTAGTGTCCATATTTGTTCCCGGGACATGCTCCTTAGTAATGGGTACCAATGTTGCCTTGGCCAGTCTGGAGCTATCAGAATGATCCTTGGACGGTCCTCTTTGATTTTCAATAGCACCTTGTGCATCAAAGGAAGTGGTGGGAATGCATATGCTGTCAGGTTTTTCCAACTGAAGGATAGGGAGTCCACCTTCCAAGCAAGTGGGTGGTACGTCCTTGTGCAGAATTTCTTTAGCTGGTGATTGCGTGGGGATGCAAATTTCTGGAAGTCCCCATTTTCTTGTGATGGCTTTGAATATGTCCGGATGCAGCATCCATTCGTGGGCATCCGTGGTAGTTCTGCTTAACATATCTGCTAGGATGTTTTGTTTTCCCGGTACAAAAATTGCTTGTAACTGAATGTTGTAGCCACATTCCATAGGTCCAGTGCCATCCGGCATAGAGGGTATGAATGTGTGCCTCCCTGTTTGTTGATGTACCACATAACTGTGGTGGTGTCTGTCCTTATCAACTGCCCTTCTCGGAGAAATGGTCTGAATGTCTGGATTGCCAATTTTACTGCCAGCATTTCCTTTAGATTTATGTGCAGGTGCAGCTGGTCTTGAGTCCATAAGCCTTGTATGCACTTGTCCAGCATGTGGGCCCCCAACCGAGGTCTGAGGCGTCCGTTGTGATGGTTTGACTTGGCTGAATGCTGTAGAAGGGCAATCCTGTGTTTGATTGACAGGCCTGAGCCCACCATAGGAACTCTTGTTTCAAGCATGGGATTAGTGGAATTTTGGTTTCTAGGCTGTGTTTGTGTTGAGACCATAAATTCTTCAGGTACCACTGTAGCTTTCTCATATGCAATCTGGCATGAGGGACCAGTATTATGCAGGATGCCATGAAGCCCAGGGCTTGCAGTACTTTTCTTGCTGTTAGATGGTTCTGCTTTGTTAATGCCAAGAAGTAGAGAGGAAGTTGTTCTTGCTTTTCTACAGTTAGGAATGCCATCTGCTTTGATGTGTCCAGCTCTGCACCCAAGAAGGTTATTTTCTGGGATGGTATCAGCCTTGACTTTTTTATATTGACTGTATATCCCAGGGCTTGCAGCAAGTAAATGACTCTTTGTAAGTCTTCTGTTAGCTTGTTTTGGTTGTCCGCTTGTATCAGGCAGTCGTCCAGGTAGGGATAGATTTGGATTCCCTGAAGTCTGCAATGAGCGATTACTGACGCCAGGCATTTCGTGAACACTCTGGGCGCAGTAGATAAGCCAAAGGGCAATGCTGAGAATTGATAATGCTCTGATACTGCAAGAAATCTGAGGTATCTTCTGCAATTTGGTCGTATGGGGACGTGCAGGTATGCCTCCTTGAGATCTAGAGTTACCAGCCAAGACTCCTTGCCCAGCATGGGAAGAAGCTGCTGTAGAGTCAGCATTTTGAATTTTGGAACAATGAGGAATGTGTTTACAGCGGACAGGTCGAGAATAGGCCTCCATTTTTTCTCTTTTCTTGGTACCAGGAAGAGTCTGGAGTAAAATCCCTTTCCTTGTTCCATAGATGGTACCTTTTCCACAGCTCTCATCCTTACTAATTGAGCTATTTGTTTTAGAGCTTCTGCCTTTTGATTTGGTGGTAGGTTTGGCATTCCTCTTTTCCTGGTAGAGTATGGAAATGAAACCTGTAACCTTGGACTATAGTTTGCAAAATCCACTTGTCCCTTGTGATGTAATGCCAGTTCCTTGAAAATAAGGCTAGCTTTCCGCCTAAGGGTGCTTCTAGTTGTTCCCTGGTAGGCGGTGCCAGAGCCAAGTCACTGTGATTGTCCTGTTGCAGTGGTGGTGGCTGCGTCTGTGCCTCGCTGGTTGTTGCCCTGCCACTGGCGTCCCCTGTAGGCACCCCTGGATTGATTTCTGCCTCTTGAACGCCTACTCCTGCCTCTCTGTGCTTTAGAGGAGTCTGGAAAGGACCAATTTTTGGAGGGCCAATTCCTGCTAAACCTTGGAGGTTGGACCTGTAAGAAGTCATTCACTGTTTGTATAGATTTTGCCTTCTCTTCCATTTTCTTCAGTACCTGCTGTGCAGGAGAACCAAATAAATTGACCTTGTCCATGGGAGCATCTAATAGTTTTGATTTGACATGGTCCGATAAGGCCTGCTCTTTCAACCATGCATGCCTTCTGATAACAGTGCCAGTCATGGCTGATCTAAAGGAAGCCTCCAGTGCATCATAGCCGCATTTTAAAGAATGGTTACTAACTTGCTGAATGTTATGTACCATTTCCTGAACATATTTCTTATCTAAAGGTTCATCAGAGGACAGTTTTTTAGTTAACTGATCAAGCATAAACTCCTGATATTGGATCATATGAAATTGACAGTTCAAGGCCCTAGCTGACAGAGTAGCAGAGGTGTAAACTTTTTTACCCCATCTTTCTAAGGACCTGGATTCCCTTTCAGAGGGGAGGGGATTTTTAGCAGAGGTAGATGCTACTGCCTTAGGCCCCTGGGAGATAGTCTCGGGATCTGCAAAAGGAGCCTTGTATAAATGGTGATGTGTGTCCGGGACCCTGTAGAACCTATCGGGCTTAGCAGGGGCTGGAGGTAATGAATCAGGAGCAGTACAAGCATCATTAAATGCATCATCTACAACAGAAAGAACTGGAGGTATAGCTAAGGGCCTATGTTGTGGTAAATGCAAAAAGGTTCTAAGCCTTTTCCTGGAGTCTGAGAAATCTTGGCCCTGCCACTGAAATTGTTCCCTCATAGCATGCAAGGTTTCCCCAAAGGAAAATTCCTCAGGTGGAGAGGCAGAAGGGATGGACTCTTCAGCATCAGAGTCTTCTTAAGGGGAATAAGGAGCCTCTGGAGGGTCTGTATTGTCTGAATCATCAGAGGAATCATCCGTGGACACTGGCTCGGGGGGCTCTGCTCTAGGTCTCTTCTCTGGAGGTGGATGAGAGGCCCTGTCTGGATGAGGTTGGGATCCCCTGATTAAAGAAATGAGATCCTCTGCCAGAGAAAGCATTTGGGAACTGGAGCTGGGCCTGTGAGAGGGGGTCTTAACAGGCACAGTCTTAGTAGTTTTAGCTGCTTTAGCCCTGGCAAAAGCCTTAATGGACATGGCTGCAGGAGGCCTAGCAGCTCCACGTGCAGGGGTTGAAATATCCAAGGGAATAGTGTCAGATAATTCCTGAGAAACCACAACTGCAGGTTGGATTTCAGAAGCCGATTCTACCAGGTTAGAAGAGGCCTCGGTAGAAGGCATGGTTTCGGCTGAAGAAAGAACCGCTTGCTCGGTTTCGGGCGAAACCGAGACACTCGCGGTTTGCTTAACCGTGGTTTCAGTCGAAACCACGGACCGCGAGCGTCGGTCTTTTTCCTTGCGTTTTTTGGGTATTTGAGTAGTCTGAGGATCCGACGGCATAATATAAGCAAAATCAGAGCCGAAAAACTGCTCAGCAAATTCCGACCGACGTCTAAGCGTCCGTCGGTTAAAAGAAGCACAGGCTAGACAAGCTGCTACGTCGTGGTCTGGGCCTAAACAAGGTAAGCAGTAAGAGTGGAAATCTTTATGAGGTATTTGTTTCCCACAAGTTAAACAGTTATTCAGTTTTTCTGACATCGGCTGAGGCAAGAAAGAGTCCCCAACGGGGTACTTGGCTTTTTAGAAGTCTTCGAAGTAGTATTCGGTAGTAGTAATCTCTGGTTCTGACCGACCGGCACTTGCGAACAGCTTCTGCTTCGGGCGCCACGCGGCAAGAAAGACTGAGGAAAATGGCGTCGGCTGATGCCTTTATACCCGAAGAACTGCAGCTATGACGTCGGGTGAAGTGCGACACCAGCCGAAGCCAGACCCAGACTTTGGAATCCGGCCGACCGAAGAGCTGCCTGACGACAGGACAACCTATTTGTAAGGACTGCAGATGCATCCTTGAAGGACATCGAACCGGACAGCATCTTACTGTGAGGCGACAACGCTACCGCAGCACCACCAATGAAAATCCTTATGAGGTATTTGCTTCCCACAAGTAATACAATTATTAACTTTTACTGACATTGGTAAAGAGCAAGAAAAAGTTTCCCCAACGGGGTACTTAGCTTTAGGTTGAAGACTTCGGTTTTGAAACTCGAAAACAAAAATTTCTGGAGCCGGCCGACCGGCACTTGCGAACTGCTTCTGCTTCAGGCACCGTGTGGCAAGAAAGACTGATGAAAATGTTGTCATCTGCATGTTTTATACCCCTGACGACCTGACGTCATGGAAGAAATGACAGCAACCAACGCAGGACCCAAGACTTTGTTATTCAGGCCGACTGAGGGCAACCTGCCAGCAGATTACCCAAATGGAATGACTGCAACAGTGAAACATGAAGAAAGTACAGTTTTGTACCTACCATAAATGTAGATGTCCGAACTGGATAGCATCTGCAGTCATAACAAGTGGGTTGTCCTGTCGTCAGGCAGCCCTGCAGTCGGCCGGATTCCAAAGTCCGGGTCCGGCTTCGGCTGATGTCGCACTCCACCCGACGTCATCACTGTTGGTCTTCGGGTATAAAAGCATCAGCCGACGCCATTTTCCTCAGTGTTTCTTGCCCCAGATGCCAGTAGCCCTCTTGCAGGCTAAAAATTTGGATAGATGCCAATGTTTCCAAATAGATAGAGGTAAACACAACAATAAGCATATATGTACATATATACAAACAAATACACCATAAAAGACTCCCCCCCAACAGCTAGCTATTAGGAGGGTAAACACCCTAGGAGTACCACAGAGGGAAGGAGGAGGGTAATCCTGACTGCAGATGCTATCCAGTTCGGACATCTACATTTATGGTAGGTACAAAACTGTACTATGTCCTTCATGGATGCATCTGCAGTCATAACAATGGGTAGAATACCATAGCCAACTAGGGAGGAGGATAAAAGTAGATTATGGTGTGTTTAGGATCCCTTGCAGTACAGCAGTGGCAAACCCTGCTCGGGATCTGGAATATAGAGGCAAATTATAATGCTTGGCAAATGTATGCACGGAGGTCCAAGTAGCCGCCTCAATAATGTCTTTGGTTGCCACTCCTCGTAAGAAGGCTGTGGTAGTGGCTGTTGCCCTTGTAGAATGAGGTCTTATGTTCTGTGGAATTGGTTTTCCATGGAAGGAGTAACAGTATCGTATGCAATTTCCTATCCATTTGGAGATTGTCTGTTTGGAAATAGCTTTTCCTTCCCTTCCTGTTGCATAGGCTACAAAAGTTGGTCAGTCTTTCTGCTATTTTTGTTCTGTCCAAGTAGTAGCGTAGCTGTCTATGTACATCCAAGGTATGCAGTATTCTTTCCCTCTGTTTTGTGGGTTGGGAAAGAAGGTAGGTAGGTGGATTGCCTGGTTTAAAGACACTCTGGATACCACCTTGGGCATAAATGTAGGATTAGTCCTCATGGACACTCTATCTTGGTGGAAGATTAGGAAGGGTTGCACTGCCATTAAGGCCTGTAGTTCTGAAACCCTCCTTGCTGAAGTAATTGCCAGTAGGAAAGCAGTTTTCCATGACAGGTGTTGTAGGTCTGCTGTTGCTGCTGGTTCAAAGGGTGATAGTGTCAACTTTTCTAGCACAAAGTTTAAATCCCAAGCTGGTAATGGTGGTTTCCTTGGAGGTTTTACATTCTTGATTCCTCTGAGGAACTGCCTGAGCAAAGGGTGCGAAAAAACAGGTGGATCAAAGCTGTATTCTGCTGAAATAGCTGATGCATGTATCTTGATGGAGGAGTAGGACAGGCCTGAATGAAGAAGTTCGGCCAGATACTCCAGAATGTTAGGCATATCTATGTTTGACACATCTTTTCCTCTTTCCGTACTCCAAATGACAAACCTTTTCCATTTTCCAGCATAATTCCTTCTTGTTGAAGGTCTGCGTGCTTCAAGAATAATGTCTTTAACTCTTTGGGAAAGTTCTGGATTAGCTGCTGCTATGTGATGTTCCATGCAGTCAGTTGCAGCGTTTTAGGTTTGGATGTATGATGCTGTAGTTGTTCTGAGTTAACATCAAAGGCATCAGGGTATTGGCCACATATTGTTCCGAGACATGCTCTTCAGTAGTGGGTACCAGTGTTGTCTTGGCCAGTTTGGAGCTATCAGGATTATCCTTGGACGTTCTTCCTTAATTTTTAGTAGTACCTTGTGTATCAAAGGAAGAGGTGGGAATGCATATGCTGTTAGGCCTTTCCAGTTGAAGGAGAGTGAGTCCACTTTCCATGCTAGTGGGTGGAATGTCCTTGTGCAGAATTTTTGAGCTGGTGATTGAGAGGTGATGCGAATAGGTCTATCTGTGGCATTCCCCATTTCTTGAGATGGTCTTGAAGATGTCGGGTGCAGCTTCCATTCGTGGGCATCCAGTGGTTCTGCTTAATATGTCTGCTAGAGTATTGTCTTTCCCGGTACAAATATTGCCTGTAACTGAATGTTGTAGCTGAGTGCCAGGGTCCACAGCTCCAAGGTCATTCTGCATAGGGGTATGAATGAGTGCCTCCCTGTTTGTTGATGTACCACATGACTGTGGTGTTGTCTGTCCTTATCATCAACTGGCCCTCTTTGAGAAATGGTTTGAACTTTTGGATTGCCAGTTTTACTGCCAGCATTTCTTTTAGATTGATGTGCAGGTGAAGTTGATCCTGTGTCCACAATCCTTGCACGCATTTGTCCAGCATGTGGGCCCCATCCTAGGTCTGAAGCGTCTGTTGTGATGGTCTGGCTTGGTTGACATCTGCGAAAGGGTAGGCCTGGGTTTGACTGGCATGCCTGAGCCCACCATAGGAACTCCTGTTTTAAGCATGGAATTAGTGGGATTTCTGTTTCTAGACTGTGTCTGTGTTGGGACCATAAATTCTTTAGGTACCACTGTAGTTTCCTCATATGTAGTCTGGCAAATGGGACCAAGATTATGCATGATGCCATGAAGCCCAAGGCCTGCAGAACTTTTCTTGCTGTTAACTTGTTCAGTTTTGTTAGTGCCAAGAAGTAAAGAGGAAGTTCTTTTGTTTTCTGTAGTCAGGAATGCCATTTGTTGTACTGTGTCCAATTCCCCAAGAATGTCCTTGTTTGGGATGGTATCAGCCTTGACTTTTGTAAATTGACTGTGTATCCCAGTCCTTGTAGCAAGTAAATGACCCTTTGTAAATCTGTTGTCAGCTTGCTTTTGTTGTCCCCTTGTAGTAGGCAGTCGTCCAGGTATGGGTAAATTTGAATTCCCTGTAGTCTGCAATGGGCGATTACTGATGCCAGGCATTTTGTGAATACTCTGGGCGCAGTAGATAAGCCAAAGGGCAATGCTGAGAATTGATAGTGCTCTGATCCTGCAAGAAATCTGAGGTATCTTCTGCAGATTGGTCGAATGGGGACGTGCAGGTATGCCTCCTTGAGATCTAGAGTTACCAGCCAAGACTCCTTGCCCAGCATGGGAAGAAGTTGCTGTAGGGTCAGCATTTTGAATTTTGGGACAATGATGTATGTATTTAAGGTGGACAGGTCGAGAATTGGTCTCCAACTTTTTCCTTTCTTGGAACTAGGAATAGTCTGGAGTAGAACCCCTTTCCTTGTTCTGCTGTTGGCACTCTTTCCACAGCTCTCATGTTTGCTAACTCCATTATCTGGCGTAGAGCCTCTGTTTTTGATTTGGAGGTAGATTTGGCATTCCTCTTTTGACTGGTAAAGTGTGGAAGTGAAACCAGTAACCTTGATCTATGGTTTGTAAAATCCACTTGTCTTTTGTTATGTAGTGCCAGTTCTTTGAAAATAAGGTTAACTTTCCGCCTAGAGGAGCTGCTATTTGTTCCTGGTAGGCGGATTTAGGATTAAGTCACTGTGGTTGTGCTGATGTAGTGGCAGTGGCTGTGTCTGTGCCTCTGTTGTTACCTTGCCACTGTCGTCCTCTGTAGGCACCTCCTCTGGATTGGTTTCTGCCTCTGGAGCGTCTATTCCTGCCCCTTTGAAATTTTGTGGAGTCAGGAAAGGACCAATTTTGGCAGGCCAGTTCCTGCTAAACCTTGGGGGTTGAACCTGCAAGAAATCTTTAACAGTTTGAACAGATTTTGCCTTTTCTTCCATTTTCTTCATAACCTGCTGGGCAGGTGTACCAAACAAACTTGTCTTGTCCATAGGAGCATCTAGCAACTTAGCTTTAACATGATCCGGTAAAGCTTGTTCCTTTAGCCATGCATGCCTTCTTATCACTGTGCCTGTCATGGCTGATCTAAATGAAGCCTCCAGTGCATCATAGCCACATTTTAAGGAATGGTTGCTAACCTGTTGTATGTTACTTACCATCTCTAATACCGATTTCTTATCAAGAGATTCATCAGTGGTTAGTTTTTTAGTTAACTGATCAAGCATAAACTCTTGGTATTGTATCATGTGAAACTGACAGTTTAAAGCTCTAGCTGAGAGAGTAGCTGAAGTGTAGACCTTTTTACCCCATCTGTCTAGTGACCTTGCTTCCCTTTCAGAAGGAATAGGGTTTTTAGCTGTGGTCATGACTACTGCCTTGGGACCCTGGGATATAGTTTCTGGGTCTGCAAGTGGGGCCTTGTAAAGGTGGTGATGAGTATCTGGCACCCTGTAAAATCTGTCTGGTTTGGCAGGGGCTGGGGTAAAGAATCTGGGCGGAGCAAACATCATTGAAAGCATCATCCACCACAGGTAGAACAGGAGGTATAGCTAAGGGCCTGTGCTGTGGGAGGTGCAGAAAGGTCCTAAGTCTTTTTCTGGAGTCTGAAAAATCCTGTTGCTGCCATTGGAACTGTTCTCGCATGGCATGCAAGGTTTCCCCAAAGGAGAATTCTTCTGGTGGGGAAGCAGCTGGAATGGATTCTTCAGCATCAGAATCTTCAAAATTGGAGAAGGGAGCCTCAGGCTGGTCAGTTATGTCTGATTCATCAGCAGAATCATCAGAAGACACTGGCTCAGGGGGCTCTGCCCTAGGTCTCTTCTCTGGGGCACTGAGAGGCCCTGTCTGGGTGAGATTGAGATCCTCTAATTAAAGAAATTAAATCTTCTGCCAAAGAAAGCATTTGAGAACTAGAAGAGGGCCTGGATGTGGGGGTTTAACAGGCACTGTTTTAGTAGTCTTGGCTGCTTTAGCCCTGGCGAAGGCCTTAATGGACATGGCAGCTGGAGGCCTAGCAGCACCACGTGCTGGGGTAGAGACATCCAAGGGGATGGTGTCTGATAAGTCAACCACCGTAGTGGGTAAAATTTCTGAGGTCGATTCAAGAGTTGTAGCAGGGGCCTCAGTTGTAAGAATAGGTTCAGCTGTACTTTGAGCAGTTTTCTCGGTTTCGCCGAAACCGAGACACTCATGATTTGCTTTACCGTGGTTTCGGCGAAACCGTGGACCCGATGATGTCGGTCTTTATCTTTGCGTTTTTGGGGGTAGTCGGAGGATCCGGCGGCATAATGTCTACGCAAAATCAGAACCGAAAAACTGTTCTGCAAACTCCGACCGGCGCCTAAGCGTTCGTCGGTTGAAAGAGGCACAGGCGAACAGGCTGCTACGTCGTGGGCTGGGCCTAAACAAGGCAGACAGTAAGAGTGGAAATCTTTATGAGGTATTTGTTTCCCACAGGTTAAACAATTGTTAACTTTTTCTGACATCGGCTGAGGCAAGAAAGAGTCCCCAACGGGGTACTTAGCTTTAGAAGTCTTGATAGTATTCGGTAGAAGTAATCTCTGGATCCGACCGACCGGCACTTGCGAACAGCTTCTGCTTGGGCCACGGCAAGAAAGACTGAGGAAAATGGCGTCGGCTGATGCTTTTATACCCGAAGACCAACAGTGATGACGTCGGGTGGAGTGCGACATCAGCCGAAGCCGGACCCGGACTTTGGAATCCGTCCGACTGCAGGGCTGCCTGACGACAGGACAACCCACTTGTTATGACTGCAGATGCATCCATGAAGGACATCATTTCCTTAACTCTCACAGACGCACTGTTTCAGGGTGCTTAAAAAACCTTGATTCATTTATATAAATGCACTGTGTAGATTTTCCACATCTATGGGTACCATTCACTGTGCTAGCCATCAGAGCAGGTGTACTTGGATAGCAAAGCTGCTGTTTTCGATTTTTCTTATTTCTAAATGTAAAATGTGGTTGTCCACCCACTACGTTGGTAGTATCCTCATCTACTAACATATGCCAGTTTTGTCACATGATGGTTTCAAACCTTTTCACATCTCTTGTATATGGTAAAACCGTATGGTAATACACTATTCTTAATACCTACCCTGTCACTACCTACTCTATCAGAGTAGTAGGGCTTAGCTATATCTTTCCTTTATTTGTGTACATTATGGTACACCTCATCAATTTCATATTCATTATACCCCCTATTAATGAAACCTGTTCTTAGCTTAGTCAATAAAAAACACAATACGTCAAGAAAAACACCTTTATCAAATAGCAAAGCTTTCGGGTTACTACCCTTCTTCAATACTAACACAACAATTCAATAAAACAATCAGGTTTAAATAAGAGTCAAAGCAATCACATGACATGCAGCCCCAAAAAATCATGTGACCCACATGCAAAACACATATATAAAAAATTACAGGGAATAGTAAATACAATTATTTTATGTTTTATATTAATTTTATTAGTATTGAAGAAGGGTAGTAACCCGAAAGCTTTGCTATTTGATAAAAGTGTTTTTCTTGATGTTTTGTGTTTTTTATTGGATATTATTCTGCAGCATTTTGGAGTTCTTAGCTTAGTCAACTCATTTCTATACACTTCCTCTTGACAGCATAGGCGAGATGTTCTCATTGCCTGACCTCTGATGAGGTTAGAAAAAATCTTAGGGTTATGCATACTGTTTGTGTAGAAAAGATGGCCTGTAACATTGTTTCCTATGTAATTTCGTAGACCATTGGTTATTTTCTCTGTGTATGGCAACTTCCAGGAAGTCTAAACTCATCTCAGAACAGTTCATCGTAAACTTTGAAAAGTCACTAGTAGTATTTAGGTATGCATACAGGGATTTAAGTTGCATCACCTTTCCAAAAAATAAAAAGATCATCTACGAAATGCCTATAAAAGGCTATTTGGGGATTACCTAACAGATGTTCATATTCCCAGTTAACCAACAAGTACAGTTTTGTACCTACCATAAATGTAGATGTCCGATAGGTATGCATCTGCAGTCCTAACATATGGGTTGTCCTGCCTCGGGCAGCCCTTCGGTCGGCCGGATTCCAAAGTCTGGGTCTGGCCTCGGCTGATGTTGCACTTCACCCGTCATAGCTGCTGTGGTATTCCCCCAGCTAGCTAAAAGAGGGGTAGGTACCCTAGGAATACCACAGAGGGGAAGGAGGGTGGGTAATCCTGACTGCAGATGCATACCTATCGGACATCTACATTTATGGTAGGTACAAAACTGTACTATGTCCTTCAAGGATGCATCTGCAGTCCTAACATATGGGTAGAATACCATAGCCAAACTGGGGGAGGAGGCACTAAGATAAAGATGGTGTAGTCAAGATCCCTTGCAACACAGCAGTTGCAAAACCTGCTCGGGATCTGGAGTATAAAGGAAGGCAAATGTATGCACGGAGCTCCAAGTAGCAGCTTCTAAAATGTCTTTGGTAGCCACTCCTCGTAGGAAAGCTGTAGTGGTGGCTGTAGCTCTTGTGGAATGAGGTCTGATATTTTCAGGAGTTGTCTTTCCATGAAAAGAGTAGCAAAATCGTATGCAATTTCCTATCCATTTTGAGACTGTCTGTTTTGAAATTGCTTTTCCTTGCATTCCTGTTGCATATGCTACCAGAAGCTGGTCAGTTTTTCTGTTGGTCTTAGTTCTGTCCAGGTAGTAGCGTAATTGTCTGTGCATATCCAAGGTATGTAGCAGTCTTTCCCCCCTGTTCTGTGGGTTGGGGAAGAATGTAGGTAAATGAATCGCTTGGTTCAATGATACTCTGGAGACCACTTTTGGCATAAAGGTAGGGTTGGTTCTCAGAGACACTCTATCCTGATGGAAGATAAGAAAGGGCTGCACTGCCATTAATGCCTGCAATTCAGATACCCTTCTTGCTGAAGTGATTGCTAGCAGGAAAGCAGTTTTCCAAGACAAGAACTGTAAATCTGCTGTTGCTGCTGGTTCAAAAGGGGGAAGTGTTAACTTTTCCAGCATAAAGTTGAGATCCCATGTAGGTAAAGGTGGTTTCCTTGGAGGCTTTACGTTTTCCTCTCAAGAACTGTCTGAGTAGAGGATGAGAGAAGACAGGAGGATCCATGTTGTATTCTGCTGAGATTGCTGATGCATGAATCTTAATGGAGGAGTAGGACAGGCCATTGCGGAACAGTTCTGCTAAGTATTCCGGGATGTGTGCTATGTTTGCCAATGAGACATTTTCTCCCTTTGCTGCACTCCAAATGAGGTATCTTTTCCATTTGGCTGAATAAGTTTTCCTTGTGGAGGGTCTGCGAGCCTCCAGGATAATGTCCTTAACCCTCTGAGATAAATCTGGGCTATTTTGTCTTATGTAATATTCCAAGCAGCTAGCTGCAGTGTTTTCAAGTTTGGATGTAGGATCTTGTAGTTGTTCTGTGTTAGAAGCAAGGGACATAGAGGTAGAGGCCATGCGTGTGTCCGAGACATGCTTCTCAGTAGCGGGTACCAATGTTGCCTCGGCCAGTCTGGAGCTATCAGGATTACCCTTGGTTGATCCTCTTTGATCTTCAGTAGGACTTTGTACATCAAAGGAAGAGGTGGGAATGCATATGCTGTCAGGTTTTTCCAGCTGAAGGAAAGGGAGTCCACCCTCCAAGCAAGTGGGTGGTATGCTCTTGTGCAGAATTTCTTCAATTGGTGGTTGTGTGGGGGAGGCGAAAAGGTCTATCTCTGGTAGTCCCCATTTCTTTGTTATGGTTTTGAAGATATCTGGATGCAGCATCCATTCGTGAGCATCCGTGGTAGTTCTGCTTAAGGTGTCTGCTAGTGAATTTTCTTTTCCTGGTACAAATCTGGCCTGAAGTTGAATGTTGAGATTCAAGGCCACATTCCACAGGTCCATTGCCATCCGGCATAGAGGATATGAGTGTGTACCTCCCTGTTTGTTGATGTACCACATGACTGTGGTATTGTCAGTCTATCAGCAATTGACCTTGTTGAAGGAATGGTCGGAATGCCTGGATTGCATGTTTCACTGCCAGCATCTCCTTTAGATTTATGTGTAGATTCAGCTGGTCTTGGGTCCATAGGCCTTGTATGCACTTGTCCACCATGTGTGCCCCCCAGCCTAGGTCCGAGGCGTCCGTGGTGATGGTCTGGATTGGATGAGGTTTGTGGAAAGGCAGTCCTCTGTTCAACTGACAGGCCTGAGCCCACCACTGGAATTCTTGCTTCAGGCATGGAATTATTGGAATCTGGGCTTCTAGACTGTGCTTGTGTTGAGACCATACATTCCTTAGGTACCATTGCAACTTTCTCATATGCAGCCTGGCATGCGGAATCAATATTATGCAGGATGCCATGTAACCCAGGGCTTGCAGGACTTTCCTTGCAGTAAGCTGAGTTTGTGTTGTTAATGTCATGAAATATACTGGTAGTTGCTTTTGTTTTTCTTCTGTGAGAAAAGCCATCTGAGTTGATGTATCCAGTTCTGCACCCAAGAATGTTATCCTTTGGGATGGTACTAGTCTTGATTTTTGCATGTTGACTGTGTATCCCAAGGCTTGCAACAGTTGTATGACCTTTTCCAAATCTTTTGTTAATTTTGTCTTGTTGTCCGCTTGTATTAGGCAGTCATCCAGGTATGGGTAAATTTGAATTCCCTGAAGCCTGCAATGAGCAATTACTGATGCCAGGCATTTCGTGAATACTCTGGGCGCAGTAGATAAGCCAAAGGGCAATGCTGAGAATTGATAATGCTCTGATCCTGCAAGAAATCTGAGGTGTCTTCTGCAATCTGGTCGTATAGGGACGTGCAGGTATGCCTCCTTGAGATCTAGAGTCACCAGCCAAGACTCCTTGCCCAGCATGGGAAGAAGTTGCTGTAGGGTCAGCATTTTGAATTTTGGAACAAAGTGGTATGTGTTCAGAGCGGACAAGTTGAGAATAGGTCTCCATTGATTTTCTTTTCTTGGTACAAGGAAAAGCCTGGAGTAAAATCCTTGGCCTTGCTCCATAGGCGGTACCTTTTCTATAGCTCTCATCCTTAGTAAGTTGTTGATTTGTCTTAGAGCGTCCGTTTTTTGGCTTGGTGGTAGGTTTGGCATTCCTCTCTTTTTTGGTAGAGTGTGGAAGTGAAACCTGTAGCCTTTGTCTATTGTTTGTAAAGTCCATTTGTCTCCTGTAATGTAATGCCAGTTGTGGGAGAATAAAGCTAGTTTTCCGCCCAAGGGTGCTTCCAGTTGTTCCCTGGTAGGCGGAATCAGAGCCAAGTCATTGTGTCTGTCCAGTGGAAGTGGTTGTAGTTGAATCTGTGGTAGTACTTCTCTGGTTGGTAGGTTGCCACTGGCGTCCCTGTAGGCACCCTGGATTGACCTCTGCCTCTTGGCGTCTATTTCTGCCTCTCTGTGCTCTGGAGGTGTCTGGAAAGGACCAATTCTTCGAAGGCCAATTTCTGCTAAACCTCGGAGGTTGGACCTGTAAGAAATCCTTGACTGTTTGGACAGATTTTGCTTTTTCCTCCACCTTCTTTAGAACCTCCTGTGCAGGGGAGCCAAACAAACTTTGTTTCTCCATAGGAGCATCTAGGAGTTTTGACTTAACATGGTCTGGTAAGGATTGTTCTTTTAACCAGGCATGCCTTCGAATCACTGTTCCAGTCATAGCTGATCTAAAGGAAGCCTCCAGTGCATCATAGCCACATTTTAAGCAATGGTTACTGACCTGCTGAGAGTTATGTACCAAATCCTGAAGGGACTTGCAGTCTATAGGTTCAGGGGAGGACAGTTTTTTATTTAGCTGGTCTAACAAAAATTCCGGGTACTGAATCATGTGAAATTGACAGTTTAAGGCCCTGGCCGAAAGAGTAGCAGAAGTATACACCTTTTTACCCCATCTCTCTAAAGCTCTAGATTCCCTTTCAGAGGGGAGAGGATTTTTGGCAGAGGCAGCTGCCACAGCCTTAGGGCCCTGTGAAATGGTTTCAGGATCTGCCACAGGAGCCTTATACAAATGGTAGTGTGTGTCCGGGACCCTGTAATATCGGTCAGGCTTGGCTGGGGCCGGAGGAAGAGAATCAGGGGCAGTACAGGCATCATTATATGCATCATCAACAACTGTTAGTACTGGAGGAATGGCTAAAGGCCTATGCTGTGGTAAGTGTAAGAAAGTCCTTAGCCTTTTCCTTGAATCTGAAAAATCCTGGCCCTGCCATTGAAAGTGTTCCCTCATAGCATGTAAGGTTTCCCCAAAAGAAAATTCTTCAGGAGGAGAGGCAGAAGGAATGGAGTCTTCTGCATCAGAATCCTCATAAGGAGAATATGGGCCTTCCTGAGGGTCTGAGATATCCGAGTCATCCGAGGAATTGTCCGTGGAAACAGGTTCCGGGGGTTCAGTCCTAGGCCTCTTCTCTGGAGGGGGTTGAGAGGCCCTGTCTGGGTGAGGTTGGGATCCCCTGATCAAGGAAATGAGATCCTCAGCCAGGCTGAGCATTTGAGAACTAGAGGTAGGCCTGTGTTAGGGAATTTTAGCAGGTAAGGCCTTAGAAGATTTAGCTGCTTTAGCCCTGGGAAAAGCCTTGATAGACATATATGCAGGGGGTCTAGCAGCCCCACGTGCAGGGGTAGATATGTCTAAAGGAATAGTATCTGACAAATCCTGGGTGCTTGCTTCTGTAGGAGCAATTTCTGTAGCCGATTCAACCATGCTCTGTGAAGCCTCTGCTACCGGAGGCCTGCTTTCGGCCGAAGGAAGAACCGAGGACTCTTTCAGCCGAAACCGAGACACTCGCGGTTGGCCTAACCGTGGTTTCAGCCGAAACCGCGGACTGCGAGTGTCGGTCCTTTTCCTTGCGTTTTTTAGCTAATTGTGCTGTCGGAGTCTCAGACGGCATTTTGTAAGCAAAAGCAGGACCAAAAAACTCCTCTGCAAACTCCGACCTGCGTCTAAGCGTCCGTCGGTTGAAAGAAGCACAGGCTAAACAAGCTGATACGTCGTGGTCCGGGCCTAAACAAGGAAGGCAGTAAGAGTGGAAATCCTTATGAGGTATTTGTTTCCCACAAGTTAAACAATTATTTACTTTGTCTGACATCGGCTGAGGCAAGAAAGAGTCCCCAACGGGGTACTTAGCTTTTTAGAAGTCTTCGGTAGTAGAAATCTCTGGATCTGACCGACCGGCACTTGCGAACAGCTTCTGCTTCGGGCACCGCGCGGCAAGAAAGACGGAGGAAAATGGCGTCGGCTGATGCCTTTATACCACAGCAGCTATGACGTCAGGTGAAGTGCGACATCAGCCGAGGCCAGACCCAGACTTTGGAATCCGGCCGACCGAAGGGCTGCCTGAGGCAGGACAACCCATATGTTAGGACTGCAGATGCATCCTTGAAGGACATCCAGGTTTGCATATGTGTTAGCACAACTTGTGCCCATGGCAACCCCTGACAACTGCTTATAGCATATGCTATTGAACATAAATATGTTGCGCTCTAGTACCAATTCTAGTAACATACAGAGAAAGTCTATCTTCGTATTACAGAACTTTCCCTGCTTTGTCAACACTGATTTCATCATGCTTATCCCCTGGTCATTGGGTATACTTGTAAATAAAGACACTGCATCTAGTGTGGCCAGCATCCCTGTATCTGCTGTTCCCATTTGCTTCACTGCCCCATAAAGGTCCACTAAAAACTGTTCTGTGTCTTTCAAGACATATGCATACTCATTGAGTGCTGTCTTCAATTCCTTAATCCAGGTATATAGAGATGGGTTCTGTTAGCCATCCTGCCCCTGCTACTACTAATACTTTCGGCTGCTCCCATAAGGGGTCGCCACAGCATATCAACTGTTTCCATTTCTTCCTGTCCTCTGCATCTTGCGCTGTCACACCAACCACCTGCATTGTCCTCTCTCACCACATCCATAAACCTTATCTTAGGCCTTCCTCTTTTCCTGTTACCTGGCAGCTTCCATCCACCATCTTTTTTTTAATATACCCTGCATCCATTCTCAGCACATGTCCAAACCAACATAATCTTGCCTCTCTGGCTTTGTCTCCAAACCTTCCAACCTGGGCTGACCCTCTAATATACTTATTCCTAATCCTGTCCATCCTCATCACACCCAGTGCAAATCTTAACATCTTCAACTCTGCCACGTCAAGCTCGGACTCCTGCCTTTTTGTCAATGCCACTGTTTCCAACCCGTATAACATAGCTGGTCCTGCCCCTGCTACTATAGGTCTAAATTTCGGGTTATATGGGTCTTTGTGTATCTTGGGGAGGCCATGCATTCATATGAGGTACTAGCAATCTGTTCACTCATTTCAAACACAATTGTTGTTGGTACTTCAGCATACACATTTGGATCCAATAACATTTCTTGCATAGCTGTATTATAAAAGTCAGCATTCAATATCACCACTGGTCCCCCTTTATCAGCGGGTCTTACAACTATGCTATTAGTCTGCAAGTCACACGTATACTTTCCTTTTAAAAAACTATTGTTTCCTGTGCTAAAAAAGGCATTTTCACAAGCTTTTAAGAAGGTTTCTATATTATGCGGCAATATTGGTAAATACATACTGTTTTTCTTAAACTGAACATCCCTTGCCTCATTGCCATTTCCAAATTGTTTCAATGTTACATTTCTAGTAAACATACGTAGGCATAGCAAAAATTCATTAATGTCCATTTTAGTAGACAGTATAAAATTTAAACCTCTGTTTAATAAAGAAGTCTCAGCTGTAGACATTTCATATTTGGAAGTATTCCACATTAACTCTCCTGCCCATACCCCCACATTTTCTTCAAAGTGCGAGTTTGTAACTGACCTGGTGCCTCTTTCTGTTTCTGGCCCCTGTACATGTCCTGTTCCAAAAAGATTTTCTCCACCCTGCTCGAAACGGTAGGGGTAGAACAGGAAAAACCTGTTGCTGTCCTCCTTGCATATGATGTTAGTAGATAAGGATACTACCAACAAAGTGGGTGGACAACCACATTTTGCATTTCAAAATAAGAAAAATATGAAACAGCAGCTTTGCTATCCAAGGAAACCTGCTCTAATGGATAGCACAGTGAATGGCACCCATAGATGTGGAAAATGTTCACAGCGCATTTATAGAGATGAATCAAGATTTTAAGCACCCTGAAACAGGTAGTCTATGGGAGCTAAGGAATTCTGTGGACTGCAATACTAAGAATGTAGTGTATGCAGCTCACTGCACAACATGTTTCCATTTCTATGTTGGCAAAACTAACAGTCACCTTAGGGAACGAATAAGGGATCACCTTTACTGCACTAGAAAAGGGCAACTGTATAGTGCTTTGGCTAAGCATACATTGGATAAGGGGGATGATCATATATTTTTGTTTCAGGTTTTACACATTCAGAATGTCAGCAATAGGACGGGGGACAGTCAATACTACTGAAAATATGGAAGTAAAATCGATTTTGCATTTAGGAGCACACATAGGTTTGGGTTTGAATGACAGTGTTCCATTGAAGCCAGTGCTAAAATCTAGAAGGTTAAAATAAAATAAATAAATATTATTTTAACAAGAGAAAAGACTACATAAACACATGCAGGGCGTTGGGTCAATATGATAGTATTTCTTGAGCTGCCTCTACCATAGATATCATTAAAGACAAGCATTTGTTGAGATGTATGTATTAAAGCACATGTATTTACTAGGTGGACAACATGTGTATTTATTAGGTAGAATATATGTATTCAGTTGTTGAGTGTGTACTGCTTATACTTTTATATATGTTTTATGCTTATATCTATGCACATAAGTAGTTACTAAATGGGGAACATGAGTATATGTATTTATTCATTGACTTATGTATTTTTTTACATTTATCCACATGTTCTTGTCTTTACATTTTGTGCATGTGTTTTTAAACAGGTTTTTCTGACTTCAGCAATTAACTAAGGGCAAAATGTAACCATAGTAATTCATTGATTGCTGAGTGCTGAATTAACTCCGAGTGGTAGGATTGGTTGTTTTAGTAATTAAAGTATTTAAGTGCTGTTGCTGTTTGAATGAACTGTTTGATGAAGCAATGGTTACCATTGTGAAAGCGCTCACCATTTTGTATTAAAAAAGAAGATTTTACTTTGTCGTGGTTCAGCTTCTTTTTTCTAGCACGAAGTTGAGATCCCAGGGAGGAAGAATGGGCTTACTTGGTGGTCTGATGTGCAAGACCCCTCTTAGGAAAAGTTTTACATCCAGTCTAGAGAGAAGAGGTGGCTGTAAAGGCAAGCATGCAGAAATGGCTGAGAGATAGACTTTGACAGAAGTGTAAGCTAGTCCCTCCTTAATGAGTCCACAGGTATAGTTCAGGACCAGGGGAGGATCTGCTAGAAATGGGTCCTCGTTTCTCAGAGAACACGATTTCGAGATTCTCTGCCATTTAGATAAGTCATTTTTCTAGTTGTTGGTTTCCTGGCCTCCCTCAGGACAGAAAGCACATCTTCTGAGTAGTGTTGTCTAAAAGGGATCAATGGTTGATCACCTACAGAGTTAGTTGTAGTAAAGACAGTTGTGGGTGCAGGAGGGATCCCTGTTGCTGAGTTAGAAGGTCCACCTGCTGGAGTAACTTGTGGTGATTGACCTTGGCTAGTGAAAACAGAAGGGGAAACCAGTGTTGCCTTAGCTACCGGAGTCACCAGCAAGATTTTTGATGGTTCCTTCTTGATTTTCAGAAGGACTCTGAATTAAAGGGAAGGCGTACAGGTACATGCCCTGCCATGAAAAACTGAAGGCATCCACTCTCTAAGCTAGTGGTGAGCGAGTCCTGCTGCAAAATTTATTCAGTTGCCTGATCTAGGGGGGAGGCACAGATGCAGTTGTGGTGTGCCCCACTGGTGGACTGTGTAGGAAGATATCCCCGTGCAACATCCATTCGTGCTGCAGAGATGTGGTTCTGCAGAGCAAGCCCGCCTGCTTGTTTTCCTGAGAGGGGATTTATGAAGCTTTCAGGAATATGTTGTGTTTTGCTGCCATTTCCCAGATTAGCAGGGTTATCCAACATAACCGGTATGTCTTTGCCCCCCCCGTTTGCTTACGTACCACATGAGAGTTGTGTTGTCTGTCAAAATGTGGAGTATTCCTGGTTGCAGCATGGGAAGGAAAACTTTTAGACCTAGGAGGACAGCAGTCATCGCCCTGACATTGATGTGCTGTTTTTGCTGGGCAGGGGACCAGCACTGTTGTACCCTGTAGCCCTGCAGGGTTGCCCCCCATCCTAGGTCAGATGCATCTGTGTACAGAGACTGGGAAGTGGGAGGAAGTTGAAGAGGAATTCCCTGGTTTTTGGAAACCTGCTGAAGCAACCACTTCAGCTCTAATTCTAGACAGGGCAGAAGGGGGATGAGTTTGTCTAGATGTTGTTGGCTCTGGGACCAGTCTCCAAGTACATTGGAATTTCCTCATGTGCATCCCTGCTAGTGGTAGCATGGGAATGGTGGCAGCCATGAGACCTATAGTTTGTAGAAACTGTCTTGCAGTTAGATGCGATTGTCAACAGACTTGGAAAATGGGAGGAGGGGGATTGTACCTTGTCTGGTGGCAAGAAGGATCTCATTAGCTCTGTTCTGATTCTGCACCCTAGGAAAACCTTGCCCTGTTGTGGGGAGAGAGAGGATTTTTGGAGGTTGAGTGAAACCCCGGTTGTTTAGAAGGGACATGGTGAACTGGAGATTTGATAGAAGGGTGGACTGCGATTCGGCCAAAATGAGAATGTTGCCCAAATAAGGGTAGATTTGTACTCCCTTGGTTCTGCAGTGGGCGATGGCTGGGGCCAAGCACTTGGTAAAAACTCTGGGTGATGTAGACAAGCAAAAGGGCAATGCAGTAAATTGAAAATAAGAGGCCCCAGAGAAGCGCAGGAACCTCCTGTGGGAGGGTTTGACAGGGATGTGCAGGTATGCATCCTTTAGGTCTAGGGTAACCATGAAAGCTTGAGGTGGAATGAGGAGTAAAAAAAGAGTTTGAAGGGATATCATCTTGAAGGAGGGAACAGGTTTAGGTAAGAGAGGTCCAGGATAGGTCTTCCAGGGGCCATTCCTTTTTTGGGACCAAGAAGAGGTAGGAGTAGAAGTCTCATCCCTCCTGACCTGAGGGAACTGGCTCTATGGTTCCTTAGGAGACTAGTTCCTGCAGGATGGGAGGAAGTAGGGGGGAGTTGATTTTTGGGAGAGAAAGGAATCCTTATTGGTGTAGGTTTATCTTTCCAGGAAAGAAAATATCTTTTTGGATGATGGAAAGAACCCACCGATCTGTAGTGATGGTTTTCCAAAGAGGGAGGCATTGAATAAGGCGGGGAGACGGGGCACTTGGGCAAGGCAGTCTCACAGAGGAGGGTACTCCTCTATCTGGAAAGGGCTGTTTGTTGGGGGGGGGGTAGTGGTTAAGGGGGTCTGTGATAAGGTTGTCTCTGAGATCCCCACGTGGTCTAGCAGTAGAGGAGCGAGATGTGGAAGTGGCCCTTATAACAAAGGATGTTTTGGCTGGGTAGTTCCTGTAATATCTGGGCACTGGGGACACCAAGCAAGTGCTTAATGTCCTGCAGTCCCTTGCTTTTTTCTTGCAAGTTTTTAAATAGTTCTGCAGCATTTTTGCCAAATAGAAAGTTGTTACCCAAAGAAGCATCCATGATCTTGGCTTTAAAATAATCTGGCAGAGGTTGTAGTCTGAACCAGGAGCATCTGTGCAAGGTGGATGCAGTGGCAGCACATCTGGCAACTGCTTCTGCTGCATCACAGCTGCAGCGGATAGAGTGTCTGGCTATTTGGGTAGCCAGAGCCAATTTGGAGGAAATGTCAAGATTTGGCTGGACAGTCTGGTGTGGTAGCCAACAAGGTTGAGGCCGGAGAGACTAGGTCTAGGGCATACTTCACCATGTGGGTTTGGTAGTTTATAGCCCTGAAAAGTAGGGTAGAGGAGGTGTATACCTTTTTCCCCATCCTGTCCATGGTTTTGCTGTCTTTATTGAATGGTAGAAGGGAAGCAGAAGGCAATTGCCTTGACTGTCTAGGGATACTGTAATAACATCTGGATTAGCCAAAGGTGGTTTTATTAGGAACTTGTCATCAGGGACTTTGTAAAGCCTATCTGGCCTCTTAGGGGCAGGAGGTTGAGAGTCTGGGTTATTGGAAACAGAAGTAAAGGCATCCAAGAAAGCAGGGAGTACTGGAGGGATGGGTGAAGGGGAATCAAGCTGTAGAAGCTCAAAGTATCTTTTCTGGGTTTCAGAGACTAAAGAAGTATTCCACTTGAAATACTCTCATTTTTGAGATAGTCTCCCCAAATGATAAGTCCTCAGATGGGGAGTCCTCTTCAGGTGAGTAATAGTCTATGGGAGAGTCAATCTGTGAAACATAGGAGACAGATTCCACAGAGGAGGAATAAGACTGGTCTGGATCTTCGTAAGTAACTGTTTGCTGAGTAGAAGCTAAAGGCAGGGAGGAGGCAGAAGATGGCCTAGGGCTCAGTACAGGGATGCTAGTGGTAGTAGGACCTGTAGGCCTAAGAGCCATAAAGGCCTGCATCAAGGAGGAAGTGAAGGACTCCCAGTATGGTGCTGCCGGAGGCGTCAGGCTCAAGTATTTAGTTTTCTGCTTCCTTTTAGAAGGGGCGTGCATCTGGGTGGGCAAGGAAACAGAGGCCTGAGCTGGTGTACGAGAGGTCTCGGTTGGCCAGTCCAGTGATGGTTCCCTCTTGGCATCAGTTATAAGAGACGTCTGAGTAAACTCCGCTGACGTGCTTTCTGTGGGTACTGACACGGCCTCTTCCAGAGGAGCCAGAGTAATCAGGAGTCCCTCGGCCCCTAAAACGGTAGTCAGTGGGACATTCGAAGGCAGAGCGGCATTTGGAGAAGGCCTGCAAAAGTACAGTTGTGTACACTTACCATATATGTAGATGTTAAGAGTGTATTCACTGTTGCAGTCAATACATTTGGGTTATCTGCTTGCAGGTAGCACTTAGTCGGCCTGATTATCAAAGTCTTGGGTCCTGTGTCGGTTGCTGTCATCTTCCATGAAGTCAGGTAGTCAAGGGTATAAAGCATGCAGCCGACGCCATTACATCAGTTTTTCTTGCCCCAGATGTGAGGTACCCCCATAATGTGAAGCAATTATATACAAAGTTACACCTCCAAAAAAAAAAAAAGCAAATACACCAGTAAGCTTTAAGCATAGCAAGCAAGAATAGAGGTATAGTCAGTAGAAGTCAGGGGGCTGGGAGGAGGGTAACCAGGACTGCAACAGTGAATACACTAACATCTACATTTATGGTAAGTGTACACAACGGTACTATGCTCTTAGTGTTTCACTGTTGCAGTCATTACATTTGGGTAGATTCCCAAAGCAAAGGAAGGGAGGAGGCAGTTAGCATTAGGACCAGCTGCAAGGCCCTGCAAGACTGCAGTGGCAAAACCAGCTCTGGATTTAGAAAAAATTGGCAAGTGGTAATGCTTGGGGAAGATGAAAGTATGCACAGAACTTCAGGTAGCAGCTTCTAGGATGTCCCTGGCTGTAGAGGTAGATGCAGCCCTGGGGAAGGTGAAAGTATGTACAGAACTCCAGGTAGCAGCTTCTAGGATGTCCCTGGCTGTAGAGGTAGATGCAGCCCTGGTTGAATGTGGTCTTATCCCCTGTGGGGTAGGTTTTCAATGATGCTTATAGCAGAAATTAATGCAATAGCCTATCCACTTAGAAATGGTTTGCTTTGAAATGGCCTTCCCCTCTGCCCCTGCAGCAAATGCAACCAGCAGTTGTTCAGATTTCCTGAGAAGCTTAGTCCTGTCCAAGTAAAATCTAAGTTGTCTGTGAACGTCCAAGGAGTGCAGTATTCATTCCCCTTTGTTCTGTGGATTAGAAAAGAAGGTTGGCAAATGAATGGACTGATTAAGGGCCACACTGGATACCACATTGGGCATAAAAGAGAGAATGGTCCTGAGGGACACCCTGTCTGTATGAAAGATGATTAAGGGCTCCACTGCCATGAGGGCCTGTAATTCAGACACCCTTCTTGCTGAAGTGATGGCTAGGAAAACGGTTTTCCAAGAAAGGAATTTCAACTCTGCATTTGCAGCTGGCTCAAAGGGAGGTAGAGTGAGCTTTTCCAATACAAAGTTAAGGTCCCAGGCTGGAGTAGGGGCTCTCCTGGGTGGTCTTGCGTTTTTGGCCCCACTGAGGAATTGCTTCAGCAGTGGATGAGAGAAGAGGGGTGGCTCTGTATTATAATGAGCTGAAATGGCGGAGGCATGAATTTTGATGGAAGAAAAGGAAAGGCCCTTGTGAAGCATCTCGGTTAAGTATTGAAGAATGAGCGGTAAACTGGGCACTGTTATGTCCATCCCCTGTGTTTAGCTCCAGAAACAGAATGACGTCCATCACTTGCTTACTGAGGGATGGTAAAGGAGGGGTCATGTAATTAGCCAGGCTGCAAGGTTCAGGGTTTGAAGCTGTGGGTGCAGAATCTGGCCCTCCTGCTGGGACAGCAGGGCAGGGGTCTGAGGCAGGTGCCATGGTTCCAGAAGTGACACTGTGCAAGAGGGTACCAGTGTTGGCGTGGCCAGTCTGGTGCAATAAGTATTGCCCTTGGTTTGTCTTGTTTGATCTTTACTAGCACTTTGGAGAGGAGAGGCAGAGGGGGAAGGCATAAACTGATTGTTTTTTTCCAGGTGAAGGACAGGGCATCCACTTTTCAAGCTAGTCTATGGGGAGTCCTTGTGCAGAATTTGTCCAATTGGTAGTTCTGAGGGGAGGCAAACAGGTCTATCTCTGGGATCCATTTGATTCTCAAAATGTTGAATATCTTTGGTTCCAGTTTCCACTCGTGTGTGTCCATGAGATTTCTGCTTAGGTCGTCTGCCAGTGTATTTAGCTTGCCTGGCAGGAATGGAGCTTGTAGGTGCACCTGGTAGCTCAAGGCTGTGTTCCACAGAGCCATGGCTAGTCTGCAGAGGGGGTATGAATGGGTTCCCCCCTGCTTGTTTATGTACCACATAACAGTGGTGTTTGTCTGTCTTTACCAATAATTGTCCTGGAAGAATGTGGTTCTTGAAGGCTGTCAGAGCATTCTGTGCAGCTAACATTTCTTTTTGATTGATACGCAGGTACATTTGACTCTGGTTACATTTGCCATGAATCCAGTGCCCTGCCAAGTGAGCCCCCCATGCATAATCTGACGAGTCTCTTGTTAGGGTTTGAGTGGCAGGGGGTAGAATGAATGGCAGTCCCTTGTTTTGGTAGCAAACCTCTGCCCAGCAAAGGAACTCTGTCTTTAGACAAGGTATGATAGGAATCATTGATTCTAGGTCCTGAGAATTTCGGCACCATAGGCTTTTTAGATACCATTGTAGTTTCCTCATATGCAGTCTTGCATATGGAATTAGTAGAATGCAAGAGGCCATGAATCCCAGGGCTTGCAGTATTTTCCTTGCAGATAGCTGGGTCTTTGTGACCAGAAGTGTGAAGTAGGCTGTCAAATGAACTTGTTTCTCTGGCGTGAGGTATGCCATCTGGGAAGTTTTATTCAAGCTTGCTCCCAGGAATACAATTTGTCGGCAGGGTACTAAATGTGATTTCTTTTCATTTATCGTGTACCCCATAGAAGTTAGTGATTTCTTTACAAATGCCAGACAGATGATTTAATAGTATGCCCTGACTTTCTGCCTGAATTAGACAATCGTCCAGGTATTGGTATATTTGAATATTTCTTTGCCTGCAAAATGCAATGACTGGAGCTAGGCACTTTGTGAATACCGTGGGCGCAGCAGAGAAGCCAAAGGGCACTGCAGGGAACCGATAGTGCATCTGAAGCATAGGTATCTTCTGCAAGATTCCCTTATTGGGAAGTGCAGGTAGGCTTCTTTTAAATCCAGTGTTGCCAACCAGGCATTTTTGCCTAGCATAGGAAGCAGCTGATGAGTTAGCATTTTGAATTTTGGGATTACCAAAAAAGTGTTTAGGATAGACAGGGCCAGGAATAGTCTTTTCTGGGTACCGGGAAAAGTCTTGAGTAGAAACCTTGCCCCCATTCTTCTTCTGGGACAGGTTGAATAGCCCTGTTGCTTAGAAGAGAGAGAACTTGCTTTTGAGCCTCTGCCCACTGATTTGGGGGTAGGTTTGGCCAACCGTTTGGGGTTGGTAAGGAGTGGAAGTGGAATCTGTATCCTTGGGAAACTACATTTAAAACCCATTTGTCTTGGGTAATGAGTTCCCAGTTTTTTGCATGCAGGGCAATCTTTCCCCCTAAAGGAACAGTCAGTTGAGCAGGGCTTGGAAGGTTTAAAGTTGTCATTGTGACAGTTTACCATAGGGGGGTGTCTTACTACTTCCAGCGTTGGAACTGGGCCCCCCCCACTGTTTAGGCCTGTGAGTACCTTGGTACTGAAGCCTGGGTGTTCTGCTGGTTCTAGGTTTGGACTGAAGGCCTGGAAGAGGCAGGAAAGGACCAATATTAGAAGGCCAGTGCCTACTAAATCTGGGAGGTTATACTTGCAGGAAATCTTTAACAGTTTGCATAGATTTAGCTTTTTCCTACATCTTTAAGTATTTCGTCTGCTTTGTTGCCAAAGAGGCGGTCTTGGTTTAAGGGAGCATCCAGTAATTTAGCTTTAACATGATCTGGCAAAGATTGCTCCTTAAGCCAAGCATGCCTTCTAAGTATAGATCCAGTGACAGCAGCCCTGCAAGACACCTCTAATGAATCAAAACCACATTGCAAAGTATGTTTTCCACCTTGTTCAGCAGAATGCATTAAATCCTGTAATTCTTTATTTTCAGCACAGTCAGGAATCACCATAATTTTCTGTTTAAGCAATCCAATAATATGCTGCTGATACTTTAACATATGAAACTTGCAGTTTAAGGCCCTAATGGCCAAAGTTGCAGAAGTGTATACCTTCTTACCCAATCTTTCCAGTGCCCTGGAATCTCTATCAGAGGAGGTAGGGTTTTTGGCAGTAGTAGCCTTAATGCCTTTGGGCCCCTGTGAAATGGTCTCATGATCTGCAGCAAAATTCTTAAAAAGGAACTTGTGAGAGTCAAGAACTCTAATACCAGCCAGATTTTCTGGGAGCTGGAAGTAAAGTGTCAGGGGCTAGGCTAGATTCTGAGAAGGCATCATCTACAATGTCCAGTACAGGAGGGATAGCTAAAGGCCTGTGTTGAGGTAGGAGTAAGAATTCCCTAAGCCTCTTTTTCGAGTCAGAGTAATCCTGGCTTTCCCAGCTGAAATGCTCCCTAAGAGTATGCAAAGTTTCACCAAAAGAGAACTCCTCTGGAGGGGAAGCAGAGGGAATAGAGTCCTCTGCATCAGAATCCTCATAGCTAGTTAAGGGCAACTCCTGGTCATCAGAGAAAACAAAATTTCAGAATCCTGATCAGAAGAATCAGAAGGAAAAATCAGTTATAGGTCAGGAGAAGGGTGGCTTCCCCGGATTAGAGCAATAAGGTCTTCGGCCATTCTTGTTTGTTTTTTAGGCATAGGGGCCTGTCGATGCGGTCTGGGCATCTGTTTTCTAGGCATGGATTGAGTTTTAGGCCTTGAAGAAGATGGCGTCTGTTTAATATGAAAGTCAGTAGGCCTGAATACACTCAGAAGCCGGTGGCTGCACAGCGGCTCCGGACCCATCCAAGGTACAGACATCCACAGGTTCCACAGTCGAAGCATCTCACAACATACCGGACTCCGAATGGGTCTCAGTAGAGGCCTGCGAATGAAAGCGCCTCACTGAGTACCGGCGAACTGGCGACTAGCTTAGGAGAAGCATTGTCGGCAGCTTTGGACCTATGCAGTCTGCCTCTGTCTTTATCTTTGCGTTTTTTCAGAATGTCGGTAGTCGGGTGGCTTACCGAATCCATTTCTGGATAACTGAACAGAATACCAAAATATTTAGAAGCAAAAATACACAGACAGTGAATAGCTCGAGGTTTGAATAAGGCACCAAATCGACAGCGAGGTACATCGTGGTCTGGGCCGAAGCAAGGAATGCAGTACGAATGAAAATCTTTATGAGGTATTTGCTTTCCACAAGAAATACAATTGTTAACTTTTACTGACATCGGTTTAGAGCAAGAAAAAGGTTCCCCAATGGGATACTTAGTTGAATACTTTGGATCTGAAACTCGAAAACAAAAATTTCAGGAGTCGGCCGACCGGCACTTGCGAACTGCTTCTGCTACGGGCACCGTACGGCAAGAAAGACTGATGTAATGGCATCGGCTGCATTCTTTATACCCCTGACTACCTGACGTCATGGAAGATGAGACGGCAACCGACGCAGGACCCAAGACTTCGATAATCGGGCCGACTGAGGGCTACCTTAAAGCCGATAGCCCAAATGTAATGACTGCAACAGTGAAACACGAAGAACATCTTTGGCTTTCTTCCGCGGTTGTTCGGCTTGGGCGACCAACTCGGGATCCATCCTAAGTGTGAGGCGTTTAAGCAGTTGGTTTTCTAAATACAGATTTAATGTGGACAGACAGTTGCGTAAGGTCTTGGGTACCAAGGACTAATAGAACAGGCCTTGTGGTTGTGCTCCTTACCTAAGCAAAAGACACAGCAGTCTGAGTCTTTCTGTGGAATCTGGCGCCCGCAACTACATTTACTGTTTCTCAGACATCGGCTAGAGAAAACCTACAGCAACCAAGCTAAAGCTTAAGTACGAAAAAGGCAAAACCCCAACAGGGTACTTATCGTTAAGTCGTCTTTGGACATAGGAGCGAAGAGGTCGAAGTAATAGTAGTCTGCGGCTGAAAAGTTCTGAGGTCTGTGTATGCCATCACATTTATACTGCAAGGTTTACGGCCCTACGTGTGATGTCCCACGCACTGACGGCAGCCAGGCTTAAGCTTTTGTATAGGAGCCGACATTGGGTCGCCTGAGCCCTGGAAATCCCACAGTATGAATACTGCAACATGGGAATAGAAGGACATCTGTCTATGACAAAAATGTCAAGAATTTCTCCTACAAACAGACCCCCCTACTCTGATTCAGGACAAGAAAAAAAAAAGTATAACATTTTCATTTTTTCCTGGAAGATCTGCCATAAAAATGATCAACTAACAGGACAATCCATATCATGGCAGTGAATCCTGAGGGGGAAACTAGGCAACACTAATCAATCCCCTCTCCGATACAGGGCAAGAGGGGTTCTACCAGGTCAAAAGCAGGCAAATGAACAGCCACAAAGGACATGTCTGTCTCCTGTTCCATAGCTGCTCTCCATGAAGCACGCAAGAGGGACCAGAAGGAAAATGAGTGGTCTGAGGAACTTAGAATGGTCACAGCCGCCACCCACCTGCAGATGTAAAACAGAAGATGAAAAAAAATTGCTTATTTTAGCTTGGAGAACGAAATGAACAGACCCAGCAAGTCTTTGCTGCCAAAGGAGTCCAAAATGCAAGTAGCAAAGTCTTGAACAGTCTTGTCTTACCCAGTGACAAAACTGAAATTTGAGGCAAAAAAAATTTAAGCGACAGCCACAAAAAACATAAGCCATGGTCCCTAGCAATCAGTTCTAACAGAAAAATAACCAACTCTTGCTCAAGAAATTTCAGCAAATTTTTCTATATAAAACCAAGACCAGCTTTTTACCAGAAACAGCAAGTATTGGCTAGATGAACCAAAAATACATAAATTCTTAAATGACAACCCTCAAAAGTTGTGGCCTTTAGCTAAAAAAATGAACAGAATAGCTGACCTTTCTGTCAAAAATACATTGCAGTTAGTTTGCAAATAAATGTTGGCTTTGGTAAAAAGTCTCAAGTGGTGGTTGGGTAAAAATAATTATGAATATCCAGATTTGAGTTAAAAATCTTAGGCAACCCTCAAAATCAATAGCTTTAGGTCTCAGCTCCGAGTTCAAAAAGAAAAGTTAACCTTTTCCCTTACAAAAGATGCTCTGCGGTGAATTTTTCTAAAGAAAACCAAACTCAGGTTTTTAGAAGAACTGGCAAGTGGTCAGGAGAAATAAACAAATTTTGAGGTAGAAGGGTTAATGACGACCTTTAAAAGCAGTAGATAAAGTCTCAAGCTATGAATTCTGACTACAAAGTAAAACTTTTCCTCACAAAAAAACAGAATTCTCTTCAGGGAATCTTAAGCACAGAAAGTCAAAACAACTGGTTTTCTTGGGTGCAGCAGGCAAAAAGTCAGGGTTAGTAGATGTGGAAGCATCCATTCCAGGACAGGAACAAAACAGTTATGTACTCACCATAACGATCGATGTATGTGGTCCATCTCGCCTACATTCATTACTGACAGGTTCGGAGCAGAGAATCGGCGCAGACTCGGCAGACTATTTTTTTCTAGCACGAAGTCTCTAATTGGCTGGGCTAACCCGGTATCCCAGGATGCACCTCGCCCCAACCCCCAGATCTTGTTTGCATACATCGCAATCACTCCACATACACAACCCTCACTAAGAGGAATATCGCCCACCAGGAAAAAGAAACAAATAACCAATTTTGAAGGGTCTCAGAGCAATTTTCCTCCAAATCCTTCAGGAAGGGGGCAGGTGGGAAGGTACGTAAGAGAATGTAGGAGAGATGGACCACATACATCGATCGTTATGGTGAGTACATAACTAACTGATGTTATGTGGTCCTATCTCGCCTACATTCATTACTGATGGGACGGCGTCCCTCGCACCTCTAACCCGGGAGGCTCATAGGAAAATACTCCTGAGAACCATGGAACCAAAGGAAGCCCGGCCTCTAGACGCCACATCCAGCTTGTAATGAGAGATAAAGGTATGATGAGAAGGCCAGGTGGCCGCTGCACAACTGTCGTCAAAGGAAAGTCTGGCATGATATGCTATCGAAGTCGAGACTGCCCTGGTGGAATGAGCTTTAACTGGGAATGGTAAACTCCTGCCTGCTGATGAGTAAATAAAGGAAATGCAATCCTTAATCCACTTAGAAACTGTGCACTTGGAAACAGGGCCACCCGTTCTATTCTCTGAGAAGGACACAAACAAATGATCCGATTTCCTTACATGTTTCGTCCTGTGTAAACAGAATCTCAGTCGTCTATGCACATGCAATTGATGAAATTTGAACTCTGCTTTGTTGGAGAAGTTTGGAAAAAACACCTGTAACTCAATGGATTGGTGGAGGCTAAACGTGGAAGACACCTTAGGAAGGAAGGACGGATTAAGTCTCAAGGATACCCTGTCCTTATGGAAGATCAAATACGGGGGTTTAATGGACAACACTTGAAGTTCTGATACTCTTCTAGCCGAAGTGATGGCAACCAAGAACGCAGTCTTCCAGGATAAGAATTTTAGTTCGCAAGTGGCAGCCGGCTCAAAGGGTGGAGAAGTGATGGCTTGTAACACCAGATTTAAATCCCATGGCATGACGGGTTCTGACACAGGAGGGCGAAGAAGCCAGGCTCCTTTCAAAAAGGCCTTACAAAGATTATGGCCCATAAGAGCGGGCTCGTAGGATACATGGAAGTTAGAAATGGCCACCAGCTGCACCTTAATGGTCGAGGGAGCGAAGCCCTATCGGAAGAGCATAGCTAAAAAGACCGCCGATATAGGGGCTGTGAAAGGTTTCAGACCTTGGGCCTGAGCCCAGATGGAAAATCTCTTCCATTTGTTGGAGTAAATTCTTCTGGTGGAGGACTTGCGAGAGGACGATAGGATATGCACCACCTCAGGTGAAAGGGAATGTAGTCTAACTAATGATGGAAGTGGAGCAGCCAGGCTATCAACCTGAGGGACTGTAGGGAGGGGTGGGACTGTCCCGACATATGACTCAATAGGTCTGGCACTGGATCCAGAGTGCAAGGACCGTCCACTGTGTACTGCTGAAGAAAGGGGAACCAGACTTGGCGGGGCCAGTGTGGGGTAATTAGAATCATCTTGCTTCCCAAGTATATGGCTTTCTGAATCACTCTTGGTAACAGAGGAAACGGAGGAAAGGCAAAGAGCAGACCGGGAGGCCAACCGTGGACTAGTGCGTCCCTGGGTGACTCCCCCTGTGGGGGGATCAGGGTGAAGTAGTTGCTGCATTTGGCATTGAGAGGACTGGCAAAGAGATCGCACCAAGGCTGACCCCACCTGATGAAGATCCGAGTCGCAACTCGGTTGCTCAGAGACCACTCGTAAGGCATCAGAATAGCTCTGCTTAGCCTGTCTGCTATCACGTTGGACTTTGCCGGAATGTGTTGCCAATAGGAGCCGTTGGGAAGACACTGCCCAATGCCACACTCTCATGGCTTCTCTGCAAAGGGGGTAAGACTTGGTTCCTCCTTGCTTGTTCAGGTACCACACAACTGACATGCTGTCCGAGTGAATTGCAATCGTTCCCCGGGGAAGAGAGCTCTGGAGTGCTTGCAACGCTAATAGCACTGCTCTCATCTCTAGGAAATTGGTGTGTAAGTGTACCTCGTGGTCCTGCCACGTGCCTTGGACCGTTCTGCCCAGATAATGCCCCCCACCCTATCTGAGAAGCGTCTGTGGTCACTGTAGCAGCAGGAAACCAAGGAACTAGATTCCTCCCCTTGTCCAGGTTGGAGGAACATAGCCACCAACGGAGATCCTGTCTGTATTGTTCCGTGAGGAGAATTGGATGAGAGAGAGGGAAGTTTTAAAGGACCACTGGACTGAAAGGAGCCACTGGTGGATCCGCATGTGTAGCCTGGCTAAGGGCACTTGGCATGATGGTAGCCGCCATGGATCCCAATAGCTGAAGAACTAACCTGGCTTGGACCTTCTTGAGGGGCAACAAAGCTTGAACTTGAGATTGCAGCACTCTTATCCTTTCTAGAGGTAGAAAGGCCCTCATTTGAACAGAGTCTAGCTCTGCGCCTATAAATACAACACACAGTGAGAGCAGCATGGCAGATTTTTCCCAGTTTAATGTAATTCCTAGCCTTTGGCAAAGGGTTATGATAGCCTCCCTGGCTTGAATGAGGAGATGCCTGGTGGGGGCGGTAAAAAGCCAATCGTCCAGGTAAGGAAACACCTGGAATCCTAGACATCTCAGGTGAGCTGTCACCACTGCCAAACACTTGGTAAACACCCTGGGGGCTGTGGTGAGACCAAAGGGCAGGGCACAAAACTGGAAATGACTGGCTCCCAGCCGGAAGCGTAAATGATTCCTGGATGCCTTGTTCAGCTCGATGTGGTAATAGGCATCCTTGAGGTCGATGGAGCACACATACTCCCTCTCCCAGCAACGGGAAGATGGACTGAAGAGTGACCATTCGGAATTTGGACTTCAGGATGTAATGATTCAATCGGCTGAGATCCAGAATGGGTCTCAGGTCCCCTGTTTTTTTCAGCACCAAAAAGAGTCTCGAGTAAGTTCCTGATCCGATCTGGTCTGAGGGGACTGGTTGGATGACTCCTTTTTTCTAGCAGCTTTGATATCTCTAGTGCTGCTTGATCCCTTTGACTGGTGGAATGTCCAGGATTTTTCTGATTGGGGGAGGGGGTGAAGTAAAGGGAATGGTGTAACCTCCGGTAATTATTTGAAGCACCCATCAATCCTGGGTGATACTCTCCCAGGCTTGAGGATGCCTTCGAAAAACGGCCCCTGACTGGCTCTGGAATAGCAGTCGGGCAATCCCTCAGGGATGCTGATAGGAAGATCCGCGTAAGGACTCGCGGTCTCCCAAATTGCGGGGGCCTCCTCTGCCCCTAGTATGGCATCTTCCAGAGTAACCCCCCCCCTCCTCTGCCTCTGGTGGGGGGCTCACCATGAGTGGCGGGGAAAGACTTTTGTGACTTCTTGAACCACATCTTCCCTCCTCTCCGAGCCTTGGGATAAGGCCTAGAGGGAAGAGAAAACAGGCCCCTATGGCAGATAAGGTCTTACCCTCCTGCTCAAATCTGGTGAGAGTGTCTCACTTTGGGTATGAAAAGAGAGGACCCATCGAAGGGGTCGTCAGTGAAGTAAGACTTGAAGGCCTCTGCTAAGTGACCATAGGCGCATCCAGGCTTGCCTCCCAAGAGCCAAACCTGAACTAGCTGCCTTACTCGCCCCCTCGGCTGCATAAGATATGAGCCTCATGGACGAGTTGACAATGGAACCAAGGGTAGACAACTGGGTGTTAACAGTCTGCGCTATCGCCTCAGGCATGTTACCCATCAAGCTATCTCCCAACTCTATGAGGAGATCTCTCTGGAGCAGAGTAAAATGACAAAGGTAATTCAGCGACTGCAGTGTAAAGGTTGCTGAAGACAGGGTACGCTACGCTTCCCATACCGATCCATACTCCTGGACTCCTTGTTAAGAGGATGGATGGAAGAAGCAGCCTCTGCAACTTCCTGCTGAGTGGCTGACGCCACCACCATGGCATCTACGGGGACCCCTTTTGTCAAGAACTCTTTCCCTGGGGGAGCAGACAGGAACTTATTCGGACTGGGCACCGGTTCCACGGAATCAGGGTGCTCCCACACCCTTCGACAAATCAGGTCCAAGAGTTCATCGAAGGGTAGAGACACCCAGGAAGCGGAAGGTTGGGCTCCGAAGGCCTTGAGGAATACAGACTCCTCCTCAGAAGGGTACTTGGAAGGCCAGTCGCCTCTCTGCCTCAATATCTCCAGGATGTCGGAGAGACAGACATCGGAGGACGACTTAGGGGACCCCTCTGCATCCTCGAGGTCGGTATCAGAGGTGACGGACTCGTCTTGGGAGTCTATGTGCTTCCTCTTGCACAACTTCTACCTGGGAGCCTCCTCAGGCACAAACTCTGAGGGGCCCTCAGAAAGTTGGGGACTACTCATGGGGGATGTCCTCAGGCCTTCAAGCTCCGCTGTCCATGGATAGGGGGGCATCAGAGGCTCTAGCCGGAGTGTATGGGGACGAGGTGACCGATCCACGTGATGTCACCGACGACCTGGCCAGTGCGCTCCTCATGGCCTTGAAGGCGGCCCCCCCCCCCTGAATCAGAGGACTGACCCGTCTCAGAGACCACAACCGGGGTCGGGGTCCCCCTAGCCGAAGCCCCGAGAGGGAGACTGAGCCGACAGAAGTCCCGATGAATCCCCCTCTCGGGCCCGACCAAGGAAACCAGAGTGCCAAAACCAGATGACGGAACAGAAATGGTTGGCGCTGACGTCGGCTCCGATAAACCTGCCAGGGGTATCGGAGCCGGCGTAAGGACGTCACTCTGCGCTGAGCACTCCAGTTCCAACGACACAGAGGTGCACGGAGGAGGAATCATCAGTACTGACAAGAGGGCAGGCTCCGGAGCCGACTGGGTCGGAGCTGAAAACAATTTGGCTAACACCGGTAACTGAAGGAGCCTCTGGACCACCCTATCCACATCCAAATCAGACAACGTTGAGGATTTGGAGGAAAGTGAAGGAAATGGGGATCTCCTACCTATGGACACCTGCCTAACACTGGGTGACCGGCTCCGAATTGGCTCCAAAAGGATCGGAGCCAAGGTAGACTCCAGTACCACAGATACCTCCTGTGGCCCCGAGGACAATGGGGCCAAGGAGGCAGTATCCAAAACAGAGAGCTTGTCCTGCAGCTCCGAAGCCAAAGGAACCGAGGCGGTAGTAACTACTTTCAAAATCTTCTCCGGGGGCTCCGAAGAACTAGATGGAGCCGGAGATCTTTTCTTAGTTCTGGTAGATTTAGACTTGCCAGTAGAAGCAGCAGACTCCAGACCCTCTTCAAAGGCAGGCTTAACTAGGCCCTTCAAAATCAGTATATTTTTCCTTTACTGCAGCACCCTAGAGCTGAAGAAATGGCAGACACTGCATGATTCTTGTAAGTGAAACGCAGCAAAGCAATAAACACGGATGGCATGCCCAATGGTAATCGACATTTTGTAAGCACATTTAGAGCATTTTTTAAACCCAGAGGGTTTATGCTCCTTCTGCTCCTTCGACATGTCAGACAAAAACCCAAACACTCAACAACTAACAGTAGGAAGGGGGGAAACACTACTGGACACAGGCACTCTAACTTAAACGTTCCCTAGGGAAGAAACCGACAAAAACAAACCACAGAACAATTTACGACGGAGAGGACTAGGTCCCTCTAAATTAAACAGGCCTAGCCCGCCAAACACAAGGGAAACCACACACACTCTGCAAAAACTAAACCGAACAGGCTCAAACACGCACAAAACAGCTATGAAAATAGCTTTTTTATACAAGGTAGAAGTATAAAACTTTAAAAAAAGTTTTAGTAAAAGTGTACTTAGCCACAGCCAAGCTCGAGACCACGTCCTAACTCAACGAGCGGCAAACGAGATCTGGGGGTTTGGGCGAGGTGCATCCTGGGATACCGGGTTAGCCCAGCCAACTAGAGACTTTGTGCTAGAAAAAAGAATAGTCGGCCAAGTCGGAGTAGATTCTCCGCTCCGAACCCGCCAGTAATGAATGTAGGCGAGATAGGACCACATAACATCTAAAGTTTTCAGGGCTCCTACTTCCAGTAATTCATAGTACCTTTTTTTGGACGCAAGACTTTAGTGTTCCTATAGCATCTTCCTGGAGACTGTTTCACCACAGAAAATCTCTTCAAGTGGGGAATATGGTGACAAGATGTCCCAGACAGGAGTAAGCCAGACGATCTTGCTCTGAAAAAGATTCCTTCTCCTCCTTTGAGGATGACTCATGCTGCCTTTCAAAGGGGGAGGGGCAGGAAGAGGAATAAACAGAAAGGAAGGAGCCTTCAAGGATAAGTTGGCTTTGTACAAGCCTTGAGAAAAATCCAACCAATCCTTCTCATGGTATGTCCACTGAAGAAAAAAGCATTTGGTCTACACTCTCTTCTTCACTGGGATGTTTGCTATAAAGTGAAGGTTGTGCAGAACCTTGGTGGACCTCAATAATGGAGCCAGGGACCTCTTCTCTAATATTTGAGGTATGCCCTCTGGTCCCTCAACAAACACCCTGGGTTTCCTCTTCTCACCTGTATCAGTAGGAAATTCAGTCTTGGATGTGGGAGCAAGAGATGCCATATCAGCCTCCACTGAAGTCATGCTAGCAGTTGCATCTTTGCAGGGGTGTCAGAGTCAAAGTCGGAGTTTTTAATTTTTTTGTACTACATGGGTGCATACGGGACATCCAATGGCAAAGGTTGCGTCATCTTGCCACTTGTGAGCCTTTTGAGATGTTCAGGGAAGCTAACCTGGGTTCTAACAGTTTCAGGAGTGCGCAACTGTCAAATCTTACAACTATGGTGTTCATACCCAGCCCCTAAGCAAAACAGAGTGGAGGTATTTGTAATGCATTTGCCTTCCACAGTCACACTTCCTTCTCATAGCTGATGAACAAATCTTTACGTAAACAAGTAAAAAAGTTTCCTAGTGGGTCACTTATATGACCAAGACTTGGCAGTGGTACTGGCACAACAAGATGCTCAGACTGAAAGTTTGTGTTCAGGCTAGCAGCAAGATAGGCTAGAGGATCTCACACCCATATACTACATACCCCCTATTCCTCGGTCATAAGCCATGCGGGTGTTGCATCAAGAATGTTTTTGGTTTTGGTACACTAAATGAATGCTATGTTACCCTTGGCAAGATAACCCCAAGTACTGGAATACTTCAGTGATCTAAAGTAGGACATCTAATTTGCTAGTCAGACCATACACTTTTGTGGACCTAACAAGTGGACACTTTTTGGAACGCTGTGATAAAAGGTACTGGGGGAAGTGTACAGGACGGGGGGGGTGAGACTACAGACTCTCTTGGTGACTGCTCTTTGGGAAGAATCAGAATGATGAAGTGGCTGTTTCATGTGGTGCTGCATAGGAAAGCAAAAATGTTGCAGCAAGGCTAGTCTCAATAACTGAAGATTTGTTGTGCTATTGTGGCACTGCAATATCACTCATAGGTTCATAGGTTCATACTAGGCTATCTGCCCAAGGGCATTTACAAGCCTAGCCCATAGTTTTGTGGCTTACGCCACCCCTTTAGTATGGGGAAATATACCCATTATTTTGCTGTGCCTCTGTCAAGCAGTGACACTGAGGTAATCCCTGGGGTATATCTGCGATCTCCCATCCATTGGTCAAGATTTCTCTTGAACAAGGCCAGCGAGGTGCTCTGCCTCACATATACCGGGATTTTGTTCCACAGCATAGGGAGTCTTTGGGTGATGAATCTATCCCTCCAGCACGTCCTATTAATAGCCGTGTCGAGGTTTAAGTCCCCCGCCCTTGTGGCTCTGATGGATCTAGATTTTTTGAGGTGAAGCATATTCATCAAATCTGGGTTTGACATGGCCTTGTATGTTAGGCAAAGGTCACCTCTGAGCAAGTGCGACTGAATAGAGCTGGAGTTCTTTCAGTCGGGCAGCATAGGACAGATTTTGAGACCCTTTATCCTTTTGGTGAGGAACTTTTGTGGCCTCTCCAGCTGCTGCAAGTGTCGGGTCAGATACATTCCGAATGGGGCATTGTACTCAATCATTGGTCTGATAAGTGATGAGTAGAGGGAGACAATGACCTCCCTTGATCTAGATGAGAATCCCTTCATGATAAGGTGGGCAATGTAGAAGGTCTTCCTAACTACTTTAGCTACATGGGTGTCGAATGACAGACTACTATCAACCGGGGTCCCCAGGTCCCTGATAACTTCTTCTGTGCTCAGTGGATTGCCACCTATTTGGTAGCTAGGGGTAACCTTGTTTTTCCCGAAGGGTATGACTATGCATTTTTGGCATTTAACTTTAGGCCATGGCTCTGGCACCAGTTATCCGTTTCTGTGAGACCCTTCTGAAGGATATCTGTGTCAGATGTGTTTTCTACTATGGCCCAGTTTGCAGTCATCTGCAAACTTTGTCAGCCATAACCCTCCTGTGTTTGCTTGTACTTGAGAAGTAGATGCCAAACAAGAGTGGGCCTAGGACTGAGCCCTGTGGGACACCACTTGTGACAGGCTTTGAGTCTGACATGGCGCCAGCAACTCTGACCCTGTGGGTTCTGTCACTCAGCCAGTTTGCAACCCATCTTGTGATGTATGGGTTAATATTTAAGCTGATGAGTTTTTCAATGATACCCGAGTGGGGTATTGTATCGAAGGCCTTCGCCAGATCGAGGTAGGCTGTATGGACTGCCTTTCCCTCATCAATGGCTTTGGTGACTGTTTCAAAAGTCAACCAAGTTTAAAAGGCATGATCTGCCTTTGACAAAGCCAAACTGGGTTGGATCCAAAGTCTGCAAATTCCTATGTCTTTATTTATGAGGTCCATTATGATCCTCTCCATGGCTTTGCAGATAAGGCTTGTCAAGCTAATGGGCGGTAATTTCCAGGGTCGGTGGAGGCACCGCCTTTGTGAAGTGGGACCACAGTTGCAGTGCGCCACTCCTGGGTGCGTATCCAGAGGTAAGGCTCTGATTAAACAGCTGTCCTAGCTGTGGGTTTAATTCCTCATTGAGTTCGTGGAGCACACAGCCGGGGACACCATCAGGTCCCATGGATGCTGTGTTTTTTGCTTTGGAGAGAGCAGTTCTCACTTGGGCGTTGGAGATGTTTGGGGGGCTGCAATCATTTGGTATAGATATCTCTCCTTTTGGGGGGGAGTTTGCACTGAACCTGTCAGCCAGTATGTTGGCAATGTCCGTAGGATCAGTAATCTTCACATCATTTTGAACTAGTTCTGAGCATATCTGGGAGTTTCCTCCCAGGTTTCTAACATAGCTAAAGAAGGCCTTATGATTGTCTGAGTCTTTAGCTATTTTTCTCTCAAAATTTGCTTTGGATGATTTTGAGAGCTCTTAGTTTTTTACTTATAGTGATCAAGGGTGTCTTACCTTTTAAGGATTTTGCTCTATCTTGTAGTAGCTTCCTCCTTTTGTTGTAGAGTTTGTTTATGGCTGGGGTCCACCAGACTGGACGCTTGCCTTTGGTACAGAGAGTCTTTGTTTTGCTTGGGATTGCCTTATCCATGCAGTCCTGCAGGTGCTGGTAGAAGGCATTTGTAAGTGATTCAGCGGCATGTGTACTGTTTTCCGCCGGCTCGGGGGCCTTAAAGCAGACCACACTAGTCTTTAGAAGTGTGAAGTCGGCTTTCGAGAAGTTCTTTACTGTGGTCTTTTTTATTTCAGGTGGGGGTGGGATGAGGACCTCCAGCGAGATTAGTTTGTGATCTGATCTCACCAGTGAGGGGTATACTTCCGGTGTTGAACATTGTGCTCCCATGTTCGTGATGATGAGGTCAAGTATGTTTATCTCCTCTTGTGGGGATGGGTAACTAGTTGTTCCATGGCATTTGAGTTTATGAATTCCAGGAACTTTTGGGCTAGGGTGTTTGGGCTTGAGTAGTGTTCCCAGTCTATATTAGGGTAGTTGAAGTCACCTAGTATGATGGTGTTTGGTGATACATTTATCCCCTCTAGTGTTTTCAGGAAGGCCATGTGAGGTTCCTGAGTTTGTGAGGGTGGCCTGTAACATGCTACAATTTGCAGAGCAGTCTTGCCTATGGTTAATTGCACCTGGATGGTCTCCGATGCATCGTGCGTTGCAACCAGTCTTGAGGTGTGGGAGTCCTTGATGAATATGGATACACCCCCTCCTTTCTTGGTATTGTCCGGATTTTGGGTCCGGAACGCATGATATGAGGTAAAAAGTACAGTTTTGTACCTACCATAAATGTAGATGTCCGAACTGGATAGCATCTGCAGTCATAACAACTGGGTTGTCCTGTCGTCAGGCAGCCCTTCAGTCGGCCGGATTCCAAAGTCCGGGTCCGGCTTCGGCTGATGTAGCACTTCACCCGACGTCATCTCTGTTGGTCTTCGGGTATAAAGGCATCAGCCGACGCCATTTTCCTCAGTGTTTCTTGCCCCAGATGCCAGTAGCCCTCTTGAAGGCTAAAATTTGGATAGATGCCAATGTTTCCAAAAGATAGAGGTAAACACAAAAATAAGCATGTATGTACATATATACAAACAAATACACCATAAAAGACCCCCCCCCCACCAGCTAGCTATTAGGAGGGTAAACACCCTAGGAGTACCACAGAGGGGAAGGAGGGAGGGTAATCCTGACTGCAGATGCTATCCAGTTCGGACATCTACATTTATGGTAGGTACAAAACTGTACTATGTCCTTCATGGATGCATCTGCAGTCATAACAACTGGGTAGAATACCATAGCCAACTCGGGGAGGAGGATAAAAGTAGATTATGGTGTGTTTAGGATCCCTTGCAGTACAGCAGTGGCAAACCCTGCTCGGGATCTGGAATATAGAGGTAAATTATAATGCTTGGCAAATGTATGCACGGAGGTCCAAGTAGCCGCCTCAATAATGTCTTTGGTTGCCACTCCTCGTGAGAAGGCTGTGGTAGTGGCTGTTGCCCTTGTAGAATGAGGTCTTATGTTCTGTGGAATTGGTTTTCCATGGAAGGAGTAACAGAATCGTATGCAATTTCCTATCCATTTGGAGATTGTCTGTTTTGAAATAGCTTTTCCTTCCCTTCCTGTTGCATAGGCTACAAAAAGCTGGTCAGTCTTCCTGCTACTTTTTGTTCTGTCCAAGTAGTAGCGTAGCTGTCTATGTACATCCAAGGTATGTAGTATTCTTTCCCCTCTGTTTTGTGGGTTGGGAAAAAAGGTAGGTAGGTGGATTGCCTGGTTTAAAGACACTCTGGATACCACCTTAGGCATAAATGTAGGATTAGTCCTCATGGACACTCTATCTTGGTGGAAGATCAGGAAGGGTTGCACTGCCATTAAGGCCTGTAGTTCTGAAACCCTCCTTGCTGAAGTAATTGCCAGTAGGAAAGCAGTTTTCCATGACAGGTGTTGTAGGTCTGCTGTTGCTGCTGGTTCAAAGGGTGATAGTGTCAACTTTTCTAGCACAAAGTTTAAGTCCCAAGCTGGTAATGGTGGTTTCCTTGGAGGTTTTACATTCTTGATTCCTCTGAGGAACTGCCTGAGCAAAGGATGCGAAAAACAGGTGGATCAAAGCTGTATTCTGCTGAAATAGCTGATGCATGTATCTTGATGGAGGAGTAGGACAGGCCTGAATGAAGAAGTTCGGCCAGGTACTCCAGAATGTTAGGTATATCTATGTTTGACACATCTTTTCCTCTTTCAGTACTCCAAATGACAAACCTTTTCCATTTTCCAGCATAGTTCCTTCTTGTTGAAGGTCTGCGTGCTTCAAGAATAATGTCTTTAACTCTTTGGGAAAGTTCTGGATTAGCTGCTGCTATGTGATGTTCCATGCAGTCAGTTGCAACGTTTTTAGGTTTGGATGTATGATGCTGTAGCTCCTCAGCAGTGGGTACCAGTGTTGTCTTGGCCAGTTTGGAGCTATCAGGATTATCCTTGGCCGTTCTTCCTTGATTTTTAGTAGTACTTTGTGCATCAAGGGAAGAGGTGGGAATGCATATGCTATTAGGCCTTTCCAGCTGAAAGAGAGCAAATCCACTTTCCATGCTAGTGGGTGGAATGTCCTTGTGCAGAATTTTTTGAGCTGGTGATCGAGAGGTGATGCGAATAGATCTATCTGAGGCATTCCCCATTTCTTTGAGATGGTCTTGAAGATGTCCGGGTGCAGCTTCCATTCGTGGGCATCCGATGTGGTTCTGCTTAATATGTCTGCTAGAGTATTTTCTTTTCCCGGTACAAATATTGCTTGTAACTGGATGTTGTAGCTGAGTGCCAGGGTCCACAGCTCCAAAGTCATTCTGCATAGGGGGTATGAATGAGTACCTCCCTGTTTGTTGATGTACCACATGACTGTGGTGTTGTCTGTCCTTATCATCAACTGGCCCTCTGAGAAATGGTCTGAACTTTTGGATTGCCAGTTTTACTGCCAGCATTTCTTTTAGGTTGATGTGCAGGTGAAGTTGATCCTGTGTCCACAATCCTTGCACGCATTTGTCCAGCATGTGGGCCCCCCATCCTAGGTCTGAAGCGTCTGTTGTGATGGTTTGGCTTGCTTGACATCTGCGAAAGGGTAGGCCTGGGTTTGACTGGCATGCCTGAGCCCACCATAGGAACTCCTGTTTTAAACATGGAATTAGTGGGATCTCTGTTTCTAGGCTGTGTCTGTGTTGGGACCATAAATTCTTTAGGTACCACTGTAGTTTTCTCATATGTAGTCTGGCAAATGGGACCAAGATTATGCATGATGCCATGAAGCCCAAGGCCTGTAGTACTTTTCTTGCTGATAACTTGTTCAGTTTTGTTAGTGCCAAAAAGTAAAGAGGGAGTTCTTTTTGTTTTTCTGTAGTTAGGAATGCCATTTGTTTTACTGTGTCCAATTCAGCCCAAGAATGTCCTTGTTTGGGATGGTATCAGCCTTGACTTTTGTAAATTGACTGTGTATCCCAGTGCTTGTAGCAAGTAAATGACCCTTTGTAAATCTGTTGTCAGCTTGCTTTTGTTGTCCCCTTGTAGCAGGCAGTCGTCCAGGTATGGGTAAATTTGAATTCCCTGTAGTCTGCAATGGGCGATTACTGATGCCAGGCATTTTGTGAATACTCTGGGCGCAGTAGATAAGCCAAAGGGCAATGCTGAGAATTGATAGTGCTCTGATCCTGCAAGAAATCTGAGGTATCTTCTGCAGATTGGTCGAATGGGGACATGCAGGTATGCCTCCTTGAGATCTAGAGTTACCAGCCAACACTCCTTGCCCAGCATGGGAAGTTGTTGCTGTAGGGTCAGCATTTTGAATTTTGGGACAATGATATATGTATTTAAGGTGGACAGGTCGAGAATTGGTCTCCAACTTTTTTCCTTTCTTGGAACTAGGAATAGTCTGGAGTAGAACCCCTTTCCTTGCTCTGCTGTTGGCACTTTCCACAGCTCTCATGTTTGCTAACTCCATTATCTGTTGTAGAGCCTCTGTTTTTTGATTTGGAGGTAGATTTGGCATTCCTCTTTTGACTGGTAAAGTGTGGAAGTGGAACCGGTAACCTTGATCTATGGTTTGCAAAATCCACTTGTCCTTTGTTATGTAGTGCCAGTTCTTTGAAAATAAGGTTAACTTTCCGCCTAGAGGGGCTGCTATTTGTTCCCTGGTAGGCGGATTTAGGGTTAAGTCACTGTGGTTGTGTTGATGTAGTGGCAGTGGTTGTGTCTGTGCCTCTGTTGTTACCTTGCCACTGTCGTCCTCTGTAGGCACCTCCTCTGGATTGGTTTCTGCCTCTGGAACGTCTATTCCTGCCCCTTTGAGATCTTGTGGAGTCAGGAAAGGACCAATTTTTGGCAGGCCAGTTCCTGCTAAACCTTGGGGGTTGAACCTGCAAGAAATCTTTAACCGTTTGAACAGATTTTGCCTTTTCTTCCATTTTCTTCATAACCTGCTGTGCAGGTGTACCAAACAAACTTGTCTTATCCATAGGAGCATCTAGCAACTTAGCTTTAACATGATCCGGTAAAGCTTGTTCCTTTAGCCATGCATGCCTTCTTATCACTGTGCCAGTCATGGCTGATCTAAATGAAGCCTCCAGTGCATCATAGCCACATTTTAAGGAATGGTTACTAACCTGCTGTATGTTATTTACCATTTCTAATACATATTTCTTATCAAGAGATTCATCAGTGGTTAGTTTTTTAGTTAACTGATCAAGCATAAACTCTTGGTTTTGTATCATGTGAAACTGACAGTTTAAAGCTCTAGCTGAGAGAGTAGCTGAAGTGTAGACCTTTTTACCCCATCTGTCCAATGACCTTGCTTCCCTTTCAGAAGGAATAGGGTTTTTAGCTATGGTCGCGGCTACTGCCTTGGGACCCTGGGATATAGTTTCGGGGTCTGCAAGTGGGGCCTTGTAAAGGTGGTGATGAGTATCTGGCACCCTGTAAAATCTGTCTGGTTTGGCAGGGGCTGGGGGTAAAGAATCAGGAGCGGAGCAAACATCATTGAAAGCATCATCCACCACAGAAAACAGGAGGTATAGTAAGGGCCTGTGCTGTGGAAGGTGCAGAAAAGTCCTAAGTCTTTTTCTGGAGTCTGAAAAATCCTGTTGCTGCCATTGGAACTGCTCTCGCATGGCATGTAAGGTTTCCCCAAAGGAGAATTCTTCTGGTGGGGAAGCAGCTGGAATGGATTCTTCAGCATCAGAATCTTCAAAATTGGAGAAAGGTGCCTCTGGCTGGTCAGTTATGTCTGATTCATCAGCAGAATCATCAGAGGACACTGGCTCAGGGGGCTCTGGCCTAGGTCTCTTCTCTGGGGGCTGAGAGGCCCTGTCTGGGTGAGATTGAGATCCTCTAATTAATGAAATTAAATCTTCTGCCAAAGTAAGCATTTGAGAACTAGAAGAGGGCCTGGTTGTAGGGAGTTTAACAGGCACTGTTTTAGTAGTCTTGGCTGCTTTAGCCCTGGCGAAGGCCTTAATGGACATGGCTGCTGGAGGCCTAGCAGCACCACGTGCTGGGGTAGAGACATCCAAGGGAATGGTGTCTGATAAGTCAGTGGCAACCACCGTAGTGGATAAAATTTCTGAGGCCGATTCAAGAGTGGCAGCAGGGGCCTCAGTAGTAGAGATAGGTTCAGCTGTACTTTGATCAGTTTTCTCGGTTTCGGCCGAAACCGAGACACTCATGATTTGCTTAACCATGGTTTCGGCGAAACCGGACGAAGTGTCGGTCTTTATCTTTGCGTTTTTTGGCAGATTGGGTAGTCGGAGGACCAGACGGCATAATGTACGCAAAATCAGAACCGAAAAACTGTTCTGCAAACTCCGACCGACGCCTAAGCGTTAGGTCGGTTGAAAGAAGCACAGGCCGAACAGGCTGCTACGTCGTGGGCTGGGCCTAAACAAGGCAGACAATAAGAGTGGAAATCTTTATGAGGTATTTGTTTCCCACAGGTTAAACAATTATTAACTTTTTCTGACATCGCCTGAGGCAAGAAACAGTCTCCAACTGGGTAGTTAGCTTTAGAAGTCTTCAAGTAGTATTCGGTAGAAGTAATCTCTGGATCCGACCGACCGGCACTTGCGAACAGCTTCTGCTTGGCACGCGGCAAGAAAGACTGAGGAAAATGGCGTCGGCTGATGCCTTTATACCCGAAGACCAACAGAGATGACGTCGGGTGAAGTGCGACATCAGCCGAAGCCGGACTTTGGAATCCGGCCGACTGAAGGGCTGCCTGACGACAGGACAACCCAGTTGTTATGACTGCAGATGCATCCATGAAGGACATCCTGATAGTGCTGGGGTGCTCTCAGGAGCCTTGAACCAGGTTTCTGTCATAGCACAGACATCGATGTTCTCCATACTGAGAAGGGCCTCGAGTGCGTGCATTTTGAGATTCAGACTTCTGGCATTGAGCAGCATTACCCTTAGTTTTTTTTCCTTTTTTGTGTTCTAGGGTGGTAGGTTTAGAATTTGAGCCTTGCCTAAAAAAGGCACTATGGGGTGGCAAGAGCCTTTGCCAATATCCGGAATCCCAGGGTGACAGGTGCAAGCCGTCCCTTGCGAAGCAGCGTGGCTTGTCCAGCATGTCATCCCAGGCAGACAGACACTGGATCCCCTTTGAATGACACCAGTGTTTAAGCCAATTGTTAAAGCTGATCATCTTATCTCTGTATTGTGGCATCATTCTTGGTGAAGGTAGGATACTGCTCAAGGTCAGGGTCATACCTGCCTGGGCTACATAATCAGAGAGCTCCTCGATGTCTCTTTTCTTGTAGTCCAAGGAGGTACGTCTCAGGTCGTTTACACCAGCGTGGACAATGATTGAGTCGTATTTGTACCTGCTGTTGAGAGACCTGAGTGCTTGCGTTATGTGGCGGATTCTAGCGCCCGACAGGCAGCTTACTGTGACCTTCTCCTTACTCAGTCTGGTGAGCGAGACGTCAGTGTGTCTGACTATGGAGTCACCAATGACTAGTGTGTCTGGCATTTTGTTTGGCCTTAAGGGCTGTGACTGTTTGACACTCTGACTGTGAGGTCTATGTGTTGCAGGTGATGTGTTCTGAGGTGGTGGTTGTTTGGGTGTCTTTGGTGGCCTCCGCTGTTTTGGTAGATTTTTGATCAGAGCCTCCGAGTATGTCTTTGTGTGTTTATGTGTATGATTTGAGGTTGTGATGGTACTATGTGAGACTGGGTCTATAGTGTGTGTGGTAACCTTCTCCTCCCGACTGGTCTTGCCAGTCCTATGTTGAGAGAGCTCAGCCTCCAGTTTGGCTGTATAGTTGCATCTCTCGCATGTATTTGTGTTTTGTGGGAGGAGGAGAGGGTTGTCTGTGTACATGAGGCAATTGTAACATTGCCTCAATATTCCCAGGTTCACCAGCTGAGCAGGAGAGGACACTAGCAACTGATCCTCGACATGCTAGAAGGAATAGACAAAAAAAAACTTTAAAGAAGATTCCGGGGCGTGGATGACCGAGAAATGGGGTTTGCCTTTTGGGGTACTATCTATGACAAGAGCACCGTATCAAGGTAATAGGTACTGTAGGAGCAAGTGCTAGGCTTAACAGATAGAGAATAGTCTACTTGGAGTCAAGTAGAGATGATCTTTTAGTTATAGTATCACGATGATTAGATCAGTAGTATAGTTAGGAAGGTAGCTTTAAGGAAAATTTGAAGAGTGGAATTTAGGTAGCCCAAATAGTTTAAATCTGCTTAACCGGCGCTGCCCTAGTGTGCAACGGTAGCAGCTCAGCTAAACAGCAAACGCGTTTAGCGTTTTTTATATCAGGGGGCTGAAAGAAGCTAGGAACTGGCCCAAGACGACCAATAAACTACAAGTTGCTGGCTGAAACCTCACAAAACTGGACCAACAGGCAGCTCAATGCTTCCCACTGGTAAGCAAGGGAACTTCCTCTGTTCCAAATTAGGTAAAGATTCAGTAACAGGAACTGCAAACAAAGCCCAGGGATCAGCAAGCTCTGAAACTGGACTATTCTAGCTTAGTAAGGTGGGAAAACAAGAGATTTTTTTGTTTTTTTTTTTCAGAAAACAAGCAGAAACAGATACAGTAAACACTTATAAATGCTATAAATCGGCTATCACAGCCTACACAAACAATTTGCAACAGTTACAGATTTTAAAAGTAACAAATTGAGAAACAAGTGCAAAAACAGAATAAATGCAGAAAAACAGTAACAATGTATCAGCAAGCAGGCGAAATACAGTTGCTAGATAAATAGAAGTGGAAAGCCACAATCAGGTAAAGTCGCTTTTTTAGCTCTCTGAAGCTTGGATTACTCTGCTGGCCACCACGAGGATCTGTGCTGAGTAGGTACAAGCCAAAAAACGCGCGTTTAGCGTTTTTATATCAGGGGGCTGAAAGAAGCTAGGAACTGGCCCAAAACGACCAATAAACTACAAGTTGCTGGCTGAAACCTCACAAAACTGGACCAACAGGCAGCTGAATGCTTCCCACTCCCACTGGTAAGCAAGGGAACTTCCTCTGTTCCAAATTAGGTAAAGATTCAGTAACAGGAACTGCAAACAAAGCCCAGGGATCAGCAAGCTCTGAAACTTGACTATTCTAGCTTAGTAAGGCGGGAAAACAAGAGATATTTTTTTTGTTTTTTTTTTTCAGAAAACAAGCAGAAACAGATACAGTAAACACTTATAAATGCTATAAATCGGCTATCACAGCCTACACAAACAATTTGCAACAGTTACAGATTTTAAAAGTAACAAATTGAGAAACAAGTGCAAAAACAGAATAAATGCAGAAAAACAGTAACAATGTATCAGCAAGCAGGCGAAATACGGCATTAAATAAGGCATTAATACGGATCTGCTGAGCTTTCCTGCTAGGTAGCTGGCTTTCCTTGGATGTCCACTGCGTTCAGAAAAGTACAGTTTTGTACCTACCATAAATGTAGATGTCCGATAGACATGCAACTGCAGTCATAACATGTGGGTTGTCCTGCCTCAGGCAGCCCTCGGTCGGCCGGATTCCAAAGTCTGGGTCCGACGTCGGCTGATGTCGCATTTCTCTCCGACGTCAGAGCGGCTGGAGTACATAAGCATCAGCCGACGCCATTTTCTTCAGTGTTTCTTGCCCCAGATGCCAGGTGCCCTCCAAGGAAGGCTGTAATCAAATTGGAAGACAAAACAGGATTCCAAACAAATAAATGAGCAATAAAACAAATACACCATAACAGATATCCCCAGCTAAGAGTAACAGGGATAGGAGTGGACCCTAGGCATACAGGGGTATGGAGGAGAGGAAAACCGACTGCAGTTGCATGTCTATCGGACATCTACATTTATGGTAGGTACAAAACTGTACTATGTCCTTCAAGAATGCAACTGCAGTCATAACATGTGGGTAGAATACCATAGCTTAGCTGGGGAGGAGGTATGCTCTAGGAAAGAGATGGTGTGGCAATCAAACCCTGCAGGACTGCCGAAGCAAAGCCTGCTCTGGATCTGGAATATAGAGGAAGATTGTAGTGTTTGGAGAATGTATGCATGGAGCTCCATGTAGCAGCTTCTAGAATGTCCTTGGTAGGCACCCCTCTTAAAAATGCTGTAGAGGTGGCTGTAGCTCTGGTGGAATGTGGTCTGACATAGGCTGGAACAGTCTTTCCATGAAAGGAATAACAGAATCTGATGCAATGTCCAATCCATTTAGAAATAGTCTGTTTTGAAATTGCTTTTCCTTGGACTGCAGGTAAGCTACAAAAGTTGTTCAGACTTCCTACTGGCCTTGGTTCTGACCAGGTAGTATCGAAGTTGTCTGTGAATGTCCAAGGTATGCAAAAGTCTTTCCACCTTATTCTCAGGATTGGGGAAGAAAGCAGGCAGATGAATGGCTTGATTTAGAGAAACCCTAGATACCACCTTTGGCATAAAAGTAGGGTTGGTCCTTAATGAAACCCTGTCTCTGTGGAAAATAATAAAGGGTGGTATTGCCATTAGGGCCTGTAGCTCGAAACCCTTCTTGCTGAGGTAATTGCCAACAGGAAAGCTGTCTTCCATGAGAGAAATTGCAAGTCAACTGAAGCTGCTGGCTCAAAGGAGGTAGAGTCAGTTTTTCTAAGACAAAATTGAGGTCCCAGGCTGGCACTGGGGCCTTTCTTGGTGGCTTAATGTTCTTGATTCCCCTGAGGAATTGTCTTAGTAAGGGGTGAGAGAAAACAGGAGGATCAGTGTTGTATCTAGCTGATATAGCAGATGCATGTATCTTTATGGAAGAATATGAGAGGCCGTTCTTTAACATATCTGCCAAATATTCCAAGATAAGTGGGATGTTCAGCAATGATGCATCATGTCCCTTGCTGGTATTCCAATTGCTGAACCTTTTCCACTTTGCTAAGTAAACCTTTCTGGTGGATGGTCTTCGAGCCTCTGTTAGTATCCTCTGAACTTCCTTAGAGAGAGATAAGCTGAAGTTATTTATGGGATCTCCCAGGCTGTTAGCTGCAGTGTCTGAAGGTTTGGATGCAGTGTTTCGAAATTGTGTTGAGTCAAAAGTAGAGGCCACTGAGGGAGGGCCCACCTCCTGGTGTGACATATGCTCCGTAGTAGTGGGTACCAGTGTTGTCTTGGCCAATCCGGAGCTATTATGATTCCCTTGGGCTTCTTTGCTTTGATCTTTAGTAATACTGAGGTCATCAGTGGCAGAGGTGGGAATGCATAGATTGCTAGGGAGTTCCAGTTGAATGAGAGGGCATCTATTTTCCAAGCTTTTGGATGGTATGTCCTTGTGCAAAATTTTGGTAGAAGATGGTTGAGGTGAGAGGCAAATAGGTCCACTTCTGGCTTGCCCCATGTCGAAGTGAGTTGTCTGAAGGCCTTCGGATGTAACCTCCACTCGTGTGGGTCTGTGAAATTCCTGCTTAGGCTGTCCAACACATTGTCTTTTCCTGGAACAAACTGGGATTGTAACTGGATGTTTAGGCTCAGTGATTTCTCCCAAAGCTGCATTGTCAGTCTGCAAAGGGGGTAAGAGTGGGTGCCCCCCTGCTTGTTTATGTACCACATCACAGTGGTGTTGTCTGTCCGTATCATTAAATGGCCTTGCTGGAGTTGGTGTTGAAAAGCCTCGATGGCATGCATTACTGCCAGCATTTCCTTTTGGTTTATATGCAGATGTGTTTCCTTTGGAGACCATTGTCCTTGTATACACCTGCCTTCCATGTGCGCCCCCCATCCAAGGTCTGAGGCGTCTGTAGTCATGGTCTGTGTTATCTGTGGTTTTTTGAATGACATACCTGTGTTTTCCTGGCTCACCGAGGCCCACCATAGGAATTCCTTTTGTAGGCATGGAATGAGTGGTATAATTGCCTCCAAGTTGTTGCTGTGCTGAGACCAAATGCTTTTTAGGTACCATTGAAGCTTTCTCATGTGTAGTTTTGCTAATGGAACCAGTAGAATGCAGGATGCCATGTAACCCAGGGCCTGTAGGAATCTCCTTGCAGTCATCTGGGTGAGTTTTGCTAAACCTTTGAAGTAATGAGTTAACGTCTCTTGCTTGTCTTCTGTCAGGTAAGCCATCTGAGAGGCTGTGTCTAGTTTGGCTCCTAAGAAGATTATGTGCTGGGATGGCTGCAGTCTTGACTTTTGGAAGTTGACTGTGTATCCCAGAGCTTGAAGTAATCGTATGACATAATCCAGGTTTTTTGTCAACATCAATTTGTCGTCCGCTTGTATGAGGCAGTCGTCCAGGTACGGGTAAATTTGTATCCCCTGGAGCCTGCAATGAGCAATTACTGAAGCCAGGCATTTTGTAAATACTCTGGGCGCAGTAGATAAGCCAAATGGCAATGCTGAGAATTGATAATGCTCTGGCCCTGCAAGAAATCTGAGGCATCTTCTGCAGCTGTGTCTGATAGGGACATGCAGGTATGCTTCCTTGAGGTCCAGAGTAATCAGCCACGACTCCTTGCCCAGCATGGGAAGGAGTTGCTGTAGAGTCAGCATTTTGAACTTTGGTACTATGAGAAAGGTGTTTAATGCGGACAAGTCCAGTATTGGTCTCCATTGAGATTCTTTTCTTGGAACAAGGAACAGTCTTGAGTAAAACCCCTGTTCTTGTTGTGGAACTCTTTCTATTGCTTTCATTCGAGTCAGCAGAGTGATTTGCTTGATAGCCTCTGCCCTTTGATTTTGTGGTAGGTTTGGCATGCCTTGTTTTCTTGGTAAGGTATGAAAATGAAACCTGTACCCTCGGTCTACAATGTCCAAAATCCATTTGTCCTTTGTCAGTCTGTGCCAATTTTCTGCAAACAGAGATAATTTCCCGCCCAAGGGAGCTTCTAGTTGTTCCCTGGTAGGCGGTAGTAGAGGAAAGTCATTGAGTTTGTGGTTGCTGGGCAGGTGAAACCCCTACGTCACTTCTTTGGTTTCCTGGCTGCCACTGTCGTCCCCTGCAAGGGCCTCTGTATTGGCCTCTTCCTCGGCCACGTCTGTTCTTACCCCTTTGAAACTTTTCTGGATTAGGAAAGGACCAGTTTTTTGAAGGCCAATTCCTACTGAATCTGGGGGGGTTGAACCTGGAGGAAATCTTTCACAGTCTGAACTGATTTTGCTTTTTCTTCGATGGTCTTTAACACATCCTTAGCATTTGCACCAAAAAGCTTGTTCTTTTCCAAAGGTGCATCCAGAAGTTTTGCTTTCACATGATCTGGTAGAGGTTGATCTTTTAACCAAGCATGTCTACGAATCACTGTCCCTGTCATAGCTGCCCTACATGAAGCTTCCAGTGCATCATATCCACACTGCAGGAAGTGATAGCTTACTTGCTGAGTGTTATGTACAGCTTCCTGCAAAGTCTTCCTATCTAAAGGATCACGAGAAGCTAAAATTTTTTGTAAATCTTCTAAGAGATAATCCTGATATTGTAACATATGAAAAAGGCAATTTAAAGCTCTCATAGATAAGGTAGTGGATGTGTAAACCTTTTTGCCCCATCTCTCTAATGACCTTGCTTCCCTGTTGGAGGGCAAAGGATTTTTTGAGGTGGAGGCTGAAACTCCTTTAGGCCCCTGTGAAATAGTTTCCAAATCAGCAGTATGGGCCCTGAATAAATGGGAATGAGTTTCTGGGACCCTGTAATACCCGTCTGGCTTGGCTGGAGCAGGAGGAAGAGAATCAGGGGTAGCACTAGAGTCAGAATACAAATCATCCAGAACATCAAGTACAGGAGGAATAGCTAAGGGCCTGTGCTGAGGCTTCTTAAGGAAAGTCCTAAGGCGTTTCCTAGAATCAGAATATTCCTGACCCTGCCACTTGAAATGTTCCCTCATGGTGTGCAGAACTTTTCCAAAAGAAATATCCTCAGGAGGGGAGGCCGAAGGGATGGAATCTTCTGCATCCGAGTCCTCATAGGTCTGGAAGAGTTCTTCCTGGCTATCAGAGTGGACAGAGCCCTCACAGTCTTCATCTGAAGGAGTAGGGTCAGAGGGTTCAACCCGGGGCCTTTTATCAGGAGGAGGCTGGGATGCTCTCCCAGGATGGGCCTGTGAACCTCTAATCATGGAAATGAAATCAGCAGCAATGAACATAATGTGTCTCCGGAGTTGGCTGAGGAAAGGATTTAGAAGTAATATGCTTTGTTTTGCTGGCTGCCTTAGCCCTAGTGTAGGCCTTAATAGACATGGCCATAGGAGGCCTGGCAGCTCCACGTGCAGGAGTGACCTTGTCTACAGCAATGGTCTCTGGCATTTCCTCGGTTTCGGTATCCGGAGGAAAGTCTATAACTGGCGTCTGAGTAATGTCTGGAATCGGAGTCATCGGTAATGCGGTGTCTTCGGTTCGGAGCAGTGGAGAGACGGTCTCAGAGGGAACCGGAGCACTCGCGCTAGGTTTAGGCGTGGAGTCGGTGGTAGACGCGGGCCGAGGATGTCGGTCACGGTCTTTTCGCTTTTTGGGAGTTTGCGATGTCGGAAGATCCGATGGCATGGTGTAAGCAAATTTATCGCCGAAAAAATCTTCAGCGAACTCCGCCCGGCGCCTGAGAGTGCGCTTGTTGAAGCGAGCACAGGTTACACAGGCCGAGACTTCGTGGTCTGGGCCCAGGCAAGGGAGGCAGTAAGAGTGGAAATCCTTAGGAGGTATTTGTTTACCACAAAAAAGACAATTGTTAACTTTTTCAGTAATTTCTGACATCAGCTGAGGCAAGAAAAGGTCCCTAACGGGGTACTTAGCTTTTTTGATGACTTCGGTATCGTAGAATACAGGAGCTGACCGACCGGCACTTGCAAACTGCTTCTGCTTTGGGCACCGCGCGGCAAGAAAGACTGAAGAAAATGGCGTCGGCTGATGCTTATGTACTCCAGCCGCTCTGACGGAGAGAAATGCAACATCAGCCGACGGACCCAGACTTTGGAATCCGGCCGACCGAGGGCTGCCTGAGGCAGGACAACCCACATGTTTTGACTGTTGCATTCTTGAAGGACATGTAGTGCAAAACTCTCTCATACTGCTACATCATCACTGCGTGTCTGCAAAGGGGACATTTGTTTCCTCTGTGCTTGTTTATATACCACACTACTGCTATGGTCTAACTATACTGATATTCCTGGAAAGAAGTTTTGGAATTCCAACAATGCCAATAGAACTGCCATCATCTTCAGCATGTTAAGAATCAACATTTTTGCTTCTGCCCATGTCCCGTGAATCATTCTCCCTTCATAATTCCACCCACCTTAAAGAGTAGACATCTGTGGTGACTGCTGCCATGAGCAACAGAACAAAGGGCCTTCCCACTATTACTGTTGGAGGGTTTGGCCACCAATTCAGAAGGTATCTGCAAAGTTGAGTTATACACGGCAGCAAAGATGGAATCTGACAATTGGGATGACTGAACACAAACCATTGGAGAATTCTAATAAAGTAGCATGCGAGAAGGACTATGACAATGACTGAAGCCATCAACTTAAGATCTCTTAGGACCAAAGAACCTGGAGGGGTGTGATAATCTAACAGATACTGGGTCAAATTTGTGACAGAATGAATCCTGTCAGAAGGAAGGCTCACAATTCAAGTTTAAGCATCCTATGAAGATGCAGGACAGAATTTAAAGATGTGAGGAGTTGTTCCAGACAAATACACAAGGATAGGGAGAGCTGTAGCTGCTGGGAGACTCTCCTTGATTGTTATAGTGAGTAGACAAACATCTAAGCTTGGAACTAACTCAGATCTCTTAATTTAACAAGGGGTGCAACTACCACTTGCAGCCGAACTCCCGGGAGGTGGAGTGGCGGGCAAGCTGTGGTGAGACCAAAGAGCAGACCTCTGAACTGGAAATGACAGGCTATCAGCCAGAAATGCAAAACACACCTGAACGTTTTGGCAGTTTTGATATGGAGGCAAGCACCCTGCAGGTCTATCAAGCACATCTAATTATTCCCCTTCAGGCAGGGCAAAACCACTTAACACTATTTTGAATGGGTTTTTCCTTGATGCACAGATTTAGGCTACTGGTATCCAGAATTGGTCTGATGCCAGAGGCTATCAGCCAGAAATGCAAAACACACCTGAATGTTTTTGGCAGTTTTGATATGGAGGCAAGCACCCTGTAGGTCTATCAAGCTCATCTAATTATTCCCCTTCAGGCAGGGCAAAACCACTTACACTATTTTGAATGGGTTTTCCTTGATGCACAGATTTAGGCTACTGGTATCCAGAATTAGTCTGATGTTCTTGTTTCTTTGGAGCAAAAAAAGAATCTTGAATAAATTCCTGACCTTCTCTGGTCTAGTGGGACCTCTTGAATGACTCTTTTCCAAGAGAGCAACAGTCTTTGTTTTTGGTGTTTCCCTTGATGTGATAAAACATCTCGGGATCGACTGTGACTGATAGGAAGTGTGCTGGGAAAAGTGTACTGTATAACCTCTAAGACAAGATTTTGCTTACCCAGTTGTCCTGTGTGATAGCTAACCATGCAGCAGACTGAAGAGATAAAGTGCACCCGACAGCCCCCAAAGGGGAGGCAGTAAAGCAAGACTTGAGAGATGTTTGAATTGGTTGCCTGAAATTCCCGTTTTGCAGACTTCCTCTACCTCTTGACCAGCATCCGTAAAAGGGTCATCTCTGCCCCAGAGGGTCAAATGCCTGTCACCTTGGTTTTCAAAACAAAGACTTGGACCCAGTCTCAAAGGAGTCTCAAATCAGACACCTACAGCAGACATCTCTTCTTGCTCAACCTCAAAAGTTTCTTTCATCATGGGTCTGCACAAGCAGGGCCAATCATAGCAGGCACTGGTGAAGGACGCCACAAAACTGCCAAAAAACACAAAGCAGTAACCAGACACAATGCCTCAGTGCAATGTCTATGACTGATGCACTGGCAGTCCTACTGGCTGCATTGTACGGCAGTCACATGAACTGGCTGGTGAGGTTCAAATTACTTGCATGCATCTTGATCTGCTTTTGAGACTCTGCTGTGGGTGGCTTACTCAGACTTTACAGCATGTTTTGCTAAATCTCTTTAGAAAAAACTCATGTAAAATACACTCAGGACAAAGATACCTGAAGCAAAGACATACCTCCCCATCCCATCCTATGCTCTAGAAGGACATCACTGGCACATTCCGACTACTCTTTTGCTCTCTTGGACCAGTGCTGTCATTCCTTAGTCAGAATGGTTTAGTATCAGGTTTTCTGGGGATAGCCTCAGAGGAGACAGGTTCTTGCCATGACCTCCTAGCATCCAAATCTATTAAAAAAAAAAAAAAAAAGTCAAGCAGGAAGCTCTGGGTGCAGTAAGTACAGTTGTGTACACTTACCATAAATGTAGATGTTAGAGTGCATTCACGGTTGCAGTCATCACATTTGGGTAATCCCTGCCAGGGTAGCCTTCAGTCGGCCGGAATACCAGAGGCTTAGTATTTCTGTGTAGATTGCCGTCGCTCCAGGACTGATGTCAGGTTGTCAGTGCTATAAAATAAGGCAGCCGACGCCATTACATCAGTTTTTCTTGCCCTGTCAGCAGCCCCCAAGAGGGAGCTAGGTCATGGTGGAAGGAAACCACCAGTAGAAAGTAAATACCAAACATTCCTTGTAAGAAGAGACTGAAAGACGAGGGGGATGGAGGGAGGGAGAAAGTACAGTTTTGTACCTACCATAAATGTAGATGTTCGAGTGCTCATACAGCTGCAGTCATAACAGATGGGTTATCCTGCCATCAGGCGGGTTCTCGGTCGGCCGAATTCCAAAGTCTAGGTCCGGCGTCTGTTGTCGTCGCCTCTTCCCTGACGTCAGTGTGTCAGGGGAGGCAGCCAACGCCATTTTCTTCAGTTTTTCTTGCCCCAGATGTCAGGTGCCCCCAGAAGGAAGGCAAATTAGAAGTTATGTACCTACCATAACGTTCCATGTTAGTTGTCTTCTCTCGCCTTCTTTCTTGCTGGATGGGTTCGGAGCCGATCCTCGGCTACTCGGCACTTGCTAAGCTCGAGAGTCACTTTTACCAGCTCGAGGCAGCCCCATATCCCATGATGCAAGGCGGTAAATACCCAGATCTCATTTGGTACCTAGAGGGAAAACTACCTAGCATAAACTTTCCACTAAGGAAAGAAGAGCAATTAGCCTAAAAAGGCTGTAAGGGGAAACCAGATAACTAAACTAGAACTAACTGGTGCCCAAAGAAGCAACCTTCCAGAGACAAGGGAGATCAAGGTCTGTCCAGGCAAGGGGGCAGGAGGGAGGGTCGCAAGAAAGAAGGCGAGAGAAGACAACTAACATGGAACGTTATGGTAGGTACATAACTTCTAAATGTTAAGTTGTCAATCTCACCTTCATTCTTGCTGGATGGGACCGCGTCCCTAGCACCTCTATCCTGGGTGGCTCAATGGAACAGACTCTTGAGAATCGTGGAACCAAAAAGTACAGTTTTGTACCTACCATAAATGTAGATGGCCGATAGGTATGCATCTGCAGTCCTAACATATGGGTTGTCCTGCCTCAGGCAGCCCTTCGGTCGGCCGGATTCCAAAGTCTGGATCTGGCCTCGGCTGATGTCGCACTTTCCCCAACGTCAGAGCTTCTGGGGTATAAAGGCATCAGCAGACGCCATTTTCCTCAGTGTTTCTTGCCCCAGATGCCAGGTGCCCTCTAGGAAGGCTAAATTTGGAGAAAAGTTGAAAATTCTAAATAGTAGCAAACAATATATATATATACATATATACATACAAACAAATACACCATAATAGATTCCCCCAGCTAGCTGAAAGAGGGGTAAGCACCCTAGGAATACCACAGAGGGGAAGGAGGGTGGGTAATCCTGACTGCAGATGCATACCTATCGGAAATCTACATTTATGGTAGGTACAAAACTGTACTATGTCCTTCAAGGATGCATCTGCAGTCATAACATATGGGTAGAATACCATAGCCAAACTGGGGGAGGAGGTACTAAGATAAGGATGGTGTAGTTAAGATCCCCTGTAAAACTGCAGTTGCAAAACCTGCTCGGGATGTGGAGTATAAAGGTAGATTGTAATGCTTGGCAAATGTATGCACGGAGCTCCAAGTAGCAGCTTCTAAAATGTCCTTGGTAGCCACCCCTCGTAGGAAAGCTGTAGTGGTGGCTGTGGCTCTTGTGGAATGAGGCCTGATATCTTCAGGAGCTGTCTTTCCATGAAAAGAGTAGCAGAAACTAATGCAATTTCCTATCCATTTTGAAATTGTCTGTTTGGAAATTGCTTTTCCTTGCACTCCAGTTGCATATGCTACAAAAAGTTGGTCAGTTTTTCTGTTGGTTTTAGTTCTGTCCAGATAGTAGCGTAGTTGTCTGTGTACATCCAAGGTGTGCAATAGTCTTTCCCCCTTGTTCTGTGGGTTAGGGAAGAACGTAGGCAAATGAATAGCTTGGTTCAAGGATACCCTGGATACCACCTTTGGTATGAAAGTAGGATTGGTTCTCAGAGACACTCTATCCTGGTGAAAAATAAGGAAAGGCTGCACTGCCATTAATGCCTGTAACTCGGATACTCTTCTTGCTGAAGTGATTGCCAGAAGGAAAGCAGTTTTCCAAGATAAAACTGTAAGTCTGCTGATGCTGCTGGTTGAAAGGGGTAGTGTTAATTTTTCCAGCACAAAATTGAGATCCCATGCGGGCAGAGGGTTCTCCTTGGAGGTTTTACATTTTTGATCCCTCTTAAAAATTGTCTGAGGAGAGGGTGAGAGAAGATAGGAGGATCCATATTGTACTCTGCTGAAATTGCTGAAGCATGAATCTTAATGGAAGAATAGGACAGGCCATTGTGGAACAGTTCTGCTAAGTATTCTAGGATGTGTGCTAGGTTTGCCAGTGTGACATCTGTACCCTTTGATGTGCTCCAAATGAGGAATCTCTTCCATTTAGCTGAGTATGTCTTCCTTGTGGAGGGTCTGCGAGTCTCCAGGATAATGTCCTTGACCCTCTGAGATAAGACAGTTTGGTTTTGTTTTAAACAATTTTTCAGGCAGTTAGCTGCAGTGTTTTCAAGTTTGGATGCAGGGTCTTGAAGTTGTTCTGCGTTAGAAGAAGAGGCCATAGTGGTAGAGGCCATGAGTTCGCCCGAGACATGCTTCTCAGTAGCAGATACCAGTGCTGCCTTGGCCAGTCTGGAGCTATTTAGTATCACCTTTGGCTGTTCCTCCCTGATCTTCAGTAGAACTTTGTACAACAATGGGAGAGGTGGGAATGCATACACTGTTAGGGCATTCCAGCTGAAAGAGAGAGAGAGTCCACCCCCCAGGCTTGTGGGTGGTATATCCTTGAGCAGAATTTCTTCAGTTGGTGGTTGAGTGGGGAGGCAAACAGGTCTATCTCTGGCATTCCCCATTTGTTTGTTATGAGTTTGAAGAGGTCTGGATGCAGCATTCATTCGTGAGCATCCATGGTAGTTCTGCTTAAGCTGTCTGCTAGTGAATTCTCTTTTCCTGGAACGAATTTGACCTGCAGCTGGATGTTGAGATTCAGGCCTAGGTTCCACAGATCCATTGCCATCCGGCATAAAGGTTAGGAATGCGTGCCTCCCTTATGTACCACATGACTGTGGTATTGTCTGTCCTTATCAGCAGATGTCCTTGCTGGAGGAATGGTTTGAATGCCTCGATTGCATGCTTCACTGCCAGCATCTCCTTTAGGTTTATGTGCAAGTTTAGCTGGTCTTGAGACCATAGGCCTTGGATACACTTGTCCTCCATGTGTGCTCCCCATCCTAGGTCTGAGGCGTCCGTGGTGATGGTCTGCCTTGGTTGTGGTTTGTTGAAAGGCAACCCTCTGTTGGACTGGCAGGCCTGAGCCCACCACAAGAATTCCTTTTTCAGGCATGGAATGATTGGTATCATGGTTTCTAGACTGTGCCTGTGTTGAGACCATACATTCCTTAGGTACCATTGTAATTTCCTCATATGCAGCCTGGCATGCGGGATCAAGATTATGCAGGATGCCATGTAACCCAGGGCCTGCAGGACTTTCCTTGCAGTAAGCTGAGCTTGTCTTGTCAGAGCCATGAAGTAGTCTGGGAGTTGCTTTTGTTTTTCTTCTGTGAGAAAAGCCATCTGAGTTAGTGTCCAGATCCGCTCCCAAAAAGGTTATCGTTTGGGATGGCACTAGTCTTGACTTCTGGATGTTGACTGTGTATCCCAAGGCCCGTAACATGTGTATGACATAGGCCAAATCCTTTATTAGTTTTGTCTTGTTGTCCGCTTGTATTAGGCAGTCGTCCAGGTATGGGTAGATTTGAATTCCCTGAAGTCTGCAGTGTGCAATTACTGATGCCAGGTATTTCGTGAATACTCTGGGCACAGTAGATAAGCCAAAGGGCAATGCTGAGAAATGATAATGCTCTGATCCTGCAAGAAATCTGAGGTGTCTTCTGCAATCTGGTCGTATAGGGACGTGCAGGTATGCCTCCTTGAGATCTAGAGTCACCAGCCAAGACTCCTTGCCCAACATGGGAAGAAGTTGCTGTAGGGTCAGCATTTTGAATTTTGGCACAATGAGATATGTGTTTAGTGCGGACAAGTTAAGAATAGGCCTCCATTGGTTTTCTTTTCTTGGTACAAGGAATAGTCTGGAGTAAAATCCTTGGCCTTGTTCCATAGATGGTACCCTTTCTATTGCTTTCATCTGAAGTAAATTGTTGATTTGTCTTAAAGCCTCTGGCTTCTGGTTTGGTGGAAGGTTTGGCATTCCTCCTTTTGGTAAAGTGTGGAAGTGAAACCTGTATCCTTTGTCTATTGTTTGCAATGTCCATGTGTCTTTTGTAATGCAATGCCAGTTTTTCGAGAATAAAGCCAGCTTTCGCCCAAGGGTGCTTCCAGTTGTTCCCTGGTAGGCGGAATCAGAGTCAAGTCATTGTGTCTGTCCTGTGGAAGTGGATGTAGTTGCAGCTGTGGCAGTACTCCTCTGGTTGGCAGGCTGCCATTGACGACCCTGTAGGCACCCTTTGATTGACCTCTGCCTCTTGGGCGTCTATTCCTGCCCCTCTGTGCTCTGGAGGTGTCTGGAAAGGACCAATTCTTTGAAGGCCAGTTTCTGCTGAACCTCGGAGGTTGAACCTGCAGAAAATCCTTTACTGTTTGCACAGATTTTGCTTTTTCTTCCACTTTCTTTAGAATCTCCTGTGCAGGGGAGCCAAATAAACTTTGTTTCTCCATTGGAGCATCTAGTAGTTTAGCCTTGACATGGTCTGGCAAGGATTGCTCTTTTAGCCAGGCATGCCTCCGAATTACTGCCCCAGTCATAGCTGATCTAAATGAAGCCTCCAGTGCATCATAGCCACATTTTAAGAAATGATTACTGACCTGCTGAGAGTTGTGTACCAAATCCTGAAGGGACTTACGGTCTAAAGGTTCAGGAGAAGAAAGCTTTTTATTCAGCTGCTCTAACAGATATTCCTGGTACTGTATCATGAGGAATTGACAGTTTAATGCCCTGGCAGAAAGAGTAGCAGATGTATAAACCTTTTTACCCCATCTCTCTAATGCTCTTGACTCTCTTTGAGGGTAGGGGGGTTTTGGCAGTGGCAGCTGCAACACCTTTTGGGCCCTGAGAAATAGTTTCTGGGTCTGCAGCATGGGCTTTATACAAGTGGAAGTGAGAATCCGGGACCCTGTAATATCTGTCAGGTTTGGCAGGGGCCGGGGGAAGAGAATCACGGGCAGAACTGACATCATTATATGCATCATCAACTACAGTTAGCACAGGTGGTATGGCTAAAGGCCTATGCTGTGGCAAATGTAAAAATGTCCTTAATCTTTTTCTTGAATCAGAAAAATCCTGACCCTGCCATTGAAAGTGTTCCCTCACTGAGTTTAAAGTCTCCCCAAAGGAAAATTCTTCAGGAGGGGAGGCAGAAGGAATAGAGTCTTCTGCATCTGAATCCTCATAAGGTGAATATGGCCCTTCCTGATGGTCTGATAAATCAGATCCATCCGAGGAGTAATCAGAGGAGAGAGGTTCAGGGGGGGTTCAGTCCTAGGCCTTTTGTCAGGAGGAGGGTGGGAGGCCCTGTCTGGGTGAGGTTGGGAACCCCTAATCAAAGATATAAGGTCCTCAGCAAGGCTGAGCATCTGAGAACTTGAGGAAGGTCTCTGAGAAGAAGATATGGCAGGTAAAGCTTTTGAAATTTTGGCAGCTTTAGCCCTGGAGAAGGCCTTAATAGACATGGAAGCAGGGGGCCTAGCTGCCCCACGTGCAGGTGTAGAAATGTCCAATGGAATGGTGTCGGACAATTCTTGTGCGCTTGCTTCTTCGGTAGGGATTTCTGAAGCCGACTCAGCCGGGGCCGCTCTGGCCTCAGTTGTCGGAGGTATGTTTTCGGCAGAAGAACCGAGGACTCTGTTTCAGCCGAAACAGAGACACTCGCGGTAGGCCTAACCGTGGTTTCAGCCGAAACCGCGGGCCGCAAGTGTCGGTCCTTTTCCTTGCGGTTTTTGGCCAAATGCGTAGTCGGAGTCTCCGACGGCATTTTATATGCAAAAGCGGATCCAAAAAACTCTTCTGCAAACTCCGACCGACGTCTAAGAGTCCGTCGGTTGAAGGAGGCACAGGCTAAACAAGCTGATACGTCGTGGTCTGGGCCTAAGCAAGGAAGGCAGTAAGAATGGAAATCCTTATGAGGTATTTGTTTCCCACAAGTTAAACAATTATTTACTTTGTCTGACATCGGCTGAGGCAAGAAAGAGTCCCCAACGGGGTACTTAGCTTTTTTAGAAGTCTTCGGTAGCTGAAATCTCTGGATCTGACCGACCGGCACTTGCCAACAGCTTCTGCTTGGCACGCGGCAAGAAAGACTGGGGAAAATGGCGTCGGCTGATGCCTTTATACCCCAGAAGCTCTGACGTCGGGGAAAGTGCGACAGCCGAGGCCAGACCCAGACTTTGGAATCCGGCCGACCGAAGGGCTGCCTGAGGCAAGACAACCCATATGTTATGACTGCAGATGCATCCTTGAAGGACATCTGGCTCTATCCCTGGAGGCCAAATCCAATTTGTAATGAGAAACAAAGGTATGAGGAGTGGCCCAAGTGGCTGCTGCACAAATAGTATCTAAGGGTAGCCTAGCCTGAAAGGCTGTAGAAGTGGCTAAGCCTCTAGTGGAATGTGCCTTTGATTTTGAGCAGAGCTGTTTGCCCCTAAGTTGATAGATTTCGGAAATGGTGGAAGATAGCCATCTAGACAAGGTCACTTTGGAAACAGGAAGGCCTTTCTTATTTTCAGCATAAGAAAGAAAGAGCTGATCAGACTTTCTGAATTGTTTTGTTCTGTCCAAATAATATCTGAGTTGGTGGTGAACATCAAGATAATGTAATTTTTGTTCCGATCTGTTGGAGTAATTAGGAAAAAATACAGGGAGATCAATAGATTGGTTTAAATTTGTTTTTGAAGCAACCTTGGGCAAAAAGGATGGATTAGTTCTCAAGGATACTCTGTCCTTGTGGAAGACCAAATAAGGGGGACGAACAGAGAGGGCATGAAGTTCTGACACTCTCCTAGCCGAGGTAATGACAAGGAAGAGTGTCTTCCATGAAAGAAACTTTAGTGAGCATGAAGCAGCTGGCTCAAAGGGTGGAAGAATTAAGGATGTCAGCACTAGATTTAGGTCCCATTGAGGAGGACTCCTGACAGGAGGTTTGAGGAGAAAAACTCCTTTTAGAAAAGCTCTGCAAAGCTTGTGGGACAATGTTGTGATCTGCAAACCTGACATGAAAGTTCGAGATCGCAGCCAACTGAACTTTGACCGCGGAAGATGAAGAACCCGAGTGAAAGATTTCCGCTAGGAAATCCAAAACTGCATGAACAGGGGCAGTAAAGGGATCTATGTTCCTTGATTTCGCCCAAAGGGAGAAGCGTTTCCACTTGCTAGTGTAAATCCTTCTAGTAGAGGATTTAAGGGAAGCCACTATGATATCCCTAACAGGGTTAGAGATCATAGGAAGCCTGGCTAAGGAAGGAAGTGGAGCAACCAAGCTGTGAGGTTGAGAGAAGGAATGGACCGATGCAGTTGACCCGATTGGTGGATCAGAAGATCTGGTACTGGGTCCAGATGCCACGGCTGCGCCAAAAGGTGACGATGGAGGAACGGAAACCAAATTTGTCGAGGCCAATACGGGGCAATGAGAATCATTTTGGCTCTCAAAACGGTAGCTTTCTGGAGTACCTGTGGTATCAATGGAAAGGGAGGAAAGGCATAAAGAAGTCCCTGGGGCCAATCTTGGGTAAGAGCGTCTCTGGGGGGGATGGCCCGGAAGTGGGAAGAGAGAGAAGAAGGCTGGGCATTTGCTGTTTTGGGGAGTAGCAAAAAGATCGCAAGATGGGCGGCCCCACTTCTGAAAAATCTCCTCCACTATAGACTGTTTGAGAGACCACTCGTGAGGCATGAGTATAGCTCTGCTCAATCTGTCCGCTAAAATGTTGGTTTTCCCAGGGATATGCGTTGCTACCAGAAACCGATGAGAGGAGATCGACCATTGCCAAAGTCTGAGAGCCTCGACAGAAGGGGTAGGACTTGGTTCCGCCCTGCTTGTTGATGTACCACACTACGGACATGTTGTCCGTGTGAACTGCAATTGTTCCTAAGGGAAGAAAGTCGTTGAGGGCTTACAACGTTAAAAGCACTGCTCTCATCTCTAGGACATTTATGTGCAGGTGGTATTCGAATGGTTGCCACGTCCCATGAACCATCCTGCCCTGATAATGACCCCCCCACCCGATCAGGGAGGCGTCCGTAGTGACTGTGGTTACCGGGGCCAGGGAAACAAAGGGTCTGCCCTAATGAACCTGGGGACAAGAAATCCACCAGGATAGGTGGTTTTTGCAAGTTTGTGTCACCAGAATTTGGTGACGCATGGGAAGTTGTTGGTAGGACCATTGGGTGAACAACATCCATTGAACGAGACGCATGTAAAAGCGAGCCAAAGGAAGAAGAGTAATGGCAGCTGCCATGAGGCCCAATACTTTTAGGACCAGTCTGGCTTGCACCTTTTTGCTGGCAAGGATGATCCGCACATGGTTTTGGATATCTAGGATTCTCTGGCTTGTGAGGTTTGCTGACATCCTCACAGTGTCTAAATTTGCGCCTATAAAAGTAATAGACTGGCAGGGCAATAAGGAGGATTTTTCGTAGTTGATCAAAATTCCTAACTGAGTGCAGAGATTTAGGGTGTAATCCCTGGCTTGGAGAAGTTGATGCCTGGTGGTGGCTGAGGAGCCAGTCGTCGAGATACGGAAACACCTGGAATCCTTGACGTCTCAGGTGAGCCATGACCACTGCCATACATTTGGCGAACACTCTGGGGGCTGTAGTGAGACCAAAGGGCAGGGCGCTGAATTGAAAATGACTGGACCCCAGCCGAAAGCGGAGAAACCTTCTGGAGCGTCTGTGGATTTTTATGTGATAGTACGCATCCTGAAGGTCTATTGAGCACATCCAGTTGTCTTTGCCCAGGAAGGGCAAAATCGACTGAAGTGTGACCATCCGAAATTTTGTCTTTTTCACAGACTTGAGCCTGCTGAGGTCCAATATTGGTCTCCAATCTCCCGTCTTTTTGGGAACCAAAAAGAACCTTGAGTAGATTCTGGGCTCTGAATGGTCTGTTGGAACTGGCTGAATGGCCCTTTTGTGTAGAAGCTTTGATACTTCTAATTTTGCGATTTCCCTTAGACCGGGTGGAACATCTGGAAGGGAATTTTTGTGAGTGAAGGGACTTTCCTCGAAAGGAATCTTGTAACCCTCGGATATGATCGACTGTACCCATTTGTCTTGTGAAAGGGAAAGCCAGGCTTCTGGGTACAGCGATAATCTTCCCCCGACTGCCTCCAAGGATGGACAGTCGGGCAACACCTCAGGGATGCTGGAAGGGCTTGTCAGAGAGAGGCTCTCTGCTTCCCTGGTTTTGCGGACCCCCTCTGCCCCTAGGGCAGCGTCTGTTATTATTACCCCCTCTGCCCCTAGGGGTAAACTGACCACGTGTGTCCGGCGTGACTCCCTGAGATTTACGGAACCACATCTTTCCGCCCTTCTGTCCTTTAGGGTAAGGCCTAGAAGGGGAGGAAAAACGGACTCCTACGGCAGAAAGAGTCTTGCCGTCTAGCTCACACCTGGTCAACTTATCCTTCACCTGAGGACCAAACAATGTTGATCCATCGAAGGGAGAGTTTGTGAAGGACGCCTTAAAGTGATCTACAAAATTACAGAGTCGCATCCAGGACTGATGTCTAAGAGCCACTCCTGTCCCTTCAGCTCTACTCGCTCCATCTGCTGCATACGAAATCAGCCGCATGGAGGAGTTGGCTATGGAGTTAAGGATTCCTAGCTGAGAAGCAATCTTGTCCTGAGCCCCTGCAGCTGTAGGATCCTGTACTACTTCACCTAATTCTTTAAGGATGTCCCTTTGAAGTCTGGTGAAGTGACAAATAATTCAGCGAACGCATGGCAAAGGTCGCTGAGGAAAACATCCGCTTACCATACCTGTCCATGGTCCTAGAATCCTTGTTAGGAGGATGGACTGGTATGGAAGGATCTGCAAGTTCCTTCTTGGTGGCCGCCACCACCATGGCATCAACATGGACACCTTTTGTAAGAAATTGTTTCTCGGAAGGGGCTGTAATAAATTTAGAAGGCCTCCTGGGAACTGGTTCTACGGAATCAGGAGATGCCCACGCCTTCGAGCTATCACCTCAATGAGGGGTCGAAGGCGGAGACACCCAGGAGGTGGAGGGTCGAGATCCGAACGCCTCTAGGTATACCGACTCATCCTCGGAGGGATTAATGGAGGGCCAGTTTCCCCTCTGTTTTAGGAGTTCTAGGATGTCTGAAAAAGAGACATCCTCAGAGGGGGATCTTGGGGACCCCTCCGACTCATCTAAGTCGGTATCTGAAGTAGTAGACTCAGGGGAGTCTAGGTGCTTCCTCTTACAGGTCCTCTTACGCGGAGGATCTCCTGAAGGATCAGGAGAATCCTCGGAAGAGGGGGTTCTTACCAATGGGGAAACCTGAGGCGGTGGATCTCTCGGTCCGGGAGCAAGAGAGTGGGAAGAGACATCTACAGGCACCGTAGAGGGAGGAGCTAAGGGGATAGACTGCTGACTGAGCCCAGGGGCCAGCACACTCCTCATTACCTCGAAGGCTCCCCTCCCAGGGAGATCCGAGAGACCCCGCTCCGAAGAAACAGGGACTCCCGGGCCCACCGAAAGGGAAGGCTCCGAGGCAGATGTCGGGGCCGAGCTCACCAAGGCAGAAGCCCCGAGGGGAAGAGCAGGGTCGGACAAGGGTCCGATGCCACTCACCCCCTTGGAGCAGACCAGGGAAGCCCGACCACCGGATCCCTCCAAGGAAGGTCTCGAGGAGGAGATAAGAGTAGAAGCTGAAGGAGCAGAAAGGGGAGGTATCTGCCCCGCCGCCATAGCAGTAACTATTCCCATAGACTCCGGCTCCGAGCTCTGGAGGAGAGTCGAAGGAGGAACTTGAAGAGGGTGTGGACTAATAGTCGTCTGTTGAGACGGACTATGAAGCACTTGGGCTAGTGCCTGTGATTTTAACAATCTGCTTACCACTCTCTCCAAATCATGGTCAGAGAGCCTGGAAGACCTAGATGATCGGCTCCGATGGCTCTGCTCCGAAAGAAGAGGGGAGGCCGGAGCCGACAATATCGGCTCCAAAGAGGGAGACCTGGACCGCTTCCTCGACGGAACCATCGGAGCCGAAGAACCCTCGGTTCCAGACGGAGCAGACAACTTCTCGGCTCCAAGTCTAATCAAGGATGTATCGACTCCGGCCGGAGCCGATACAGGCAAGGAAATAATGGTATAGGAGCAGGTCGGCGCCGATACCGAAGCCTTAGTCACATGGTGATCGGAGCCGGTCGGAGCAGACACCAATGTGGCAGTTAAAGTATCGGCACCGACAGCCATCGGTGCCGAAGATTTAGTCAAAATAAGATCGGCTCAAGCCGGAGCCGATCTCGACTCCAAAGGAGTCGGAGCCAAGGCAGGAGGCTTAGAAGCAGAAGCCTGGGCCTTGGAGGTCTTAGAGGCCTTGCCCAAAGCAGACTTGGCCGGGGAGCCCTCCGGTTTTAGAAGTCCTCTCAAGATTAACTTATTTCTCCTTTCCTGCAGGACTCTCTGGCGGAAAGAGTGACAGATAGCACAGGAGTCCTGCAGGTGGAGAGGTCCCAGGCAGTAGATACAAGAAGTGTGACCGTCTGTCAGAGACATCTTCTGACAGCACGAGTCACACTTCTTGAAGCCTGAGACCCTCTGTTCCTTGGACATAGTGAGTATACACACACACCCAACTCACACAGTCCCAGACTCAGAAATTTTAACTTAAAAAGGGGAAAATATAACCCACACACACACCCTGACAGGAAGGGATGGGAAGGGAATGAAGGCCCGACTAAATAAAAACAAGTAGGGAAATAGGAAAAATTAGAAGTTATGTACTCACCATAACGTTCCATCTGAGTAGGTGTATTCATTTGTCTGCAACCTGTGGGTTATGGATCCGATATCGGATCCGAACCGGCATGGTTTTCCAGCTATGGATCCAAGCTCTCAGCTCCTCCCCTCACCCATAATGCCCTGCTCTACCCTCATGACCTCAGATCGAGTTTGCCAAAGCAACAACACCCTAAAAAGGGTAACATAGAATATGCAGGAAACTGAAAGGCCAGGGGGATAGGAGGGCGGGATGGTTGCAGACAAATGAATACACCTACTCAGATGGAACGTTATGGTGAGTACATAACTTCTAAATCTGAAGTAGGATATTCATTTGTCTGCAACCTGTGGGACAGAGTCCCCAGCTACCTGAATCTTGGGCGGCCATCATGGAAGGATATTCGAGCACCCTGGAGCCAAAGGATGCTCTACCCCTAGATGCAAGATCCAACTTATAGTGGGAAATAAGCGTATGAGATGAAGCCCACGTGGCTGCTGCACAAATATCATCTAGAGGAATCCTAGCCTTGAAGGCTGCCGAGGTAGATACTGACCGGGTTGAATGGGCATGAACACCCTCCGGTCGGGCCTTCCTGAAGCTTGATAAGCCAATAAAATGCACTGTGAAATCCAGCGGGACAGAGAAACTTTAGAGATTGGCTTGCCCAAATTGAATTTTGCAAAGGAAATAAACAGCTGGTCGGATTGCCTATGACCAGCTGTCCTGTTCAGATAAAATCTAAGTTGCCTGTGAACATCTAGTGAATGTAGCTTATATTCACCTTTGTTTTCATATTTAGGGAAGAAAACAGGGAGGTTAATGGATTGATTGATGTTTGCTTCAGAAGCGATTTTAGGAAGAAAGGACGGGTTGGTCCTGAGGGAGACACGGTCCGGATGAAATACCAAGTAAGGAGGTTTAGCTGATAATGCTTGAAGTTCAGAAACTCTCTTGGCTGATGTAATGGCTACCAAAAGGCTGTCTTGTAGGACAAGAATTTGAGATCCACCGTAGCTGCTGGCTCGAAGGAGGCGGTCAAGGCCTGTAGGACCAGAGAAAGGTCCCAAGGAGGAACTGCTTGTTTTATAGGGGCCTGAGAAGAAAAGTACCTTTAAGAAAAATTTTACACAATTTGGCTGACATAAGAGGATTAGAGTCATGGCCAATGTGATAGTGAGAAATTGCCAGTTGTACTTTGACTGTGGAACTGCTGGCACCATCGTTAAAGAGAGTGGTTAGAAAGTCAAGCACTAAAGGAAGAGGAACCGTGAAGGGATTCAGGCCTTGCCGCTCCGCCCACAAAGAGAAACGTTTCCACTTGCTTCGTAAACCTTTCTAGTGGATGGTTTATGAGCTGCCACCAAAATTGCCTTAACCGGTGATGAAATACCGGGAGTCCTTATCAAGAGTGGAACTGGAGCAGCCAAGCGGTCAGCTTCAGGTTGTCCAGATTCGGAGGAGGAATGCAGGATGGATGGGATATCAGATCCGGGATGGGATCTAGAATCCAAGGAGGATTCACCGAGTGAGACCTTAGGAAGGGGAACCAGATCTGTCGAGGCCAGAATGGAGCAATGAGAATCATTCTGCAACCCACCCGAGAGGCTTTCTGAAGAACTTGGAGCATCAGAGGCAAGGGTGGATAGGCATACAGAAGACCGGGTGGCCAAGCATGCACCAGAGCGTCTCTTGGGGTACCTCCGGGAGGAGGTATTAGAGCGAAAAAACTGTCGCACTTGGTGTTTGAGGGAGAAGCAAAAAGATCGCATGAAGGGGTTCCCCACCGTGCGAATATGTGTTCCGCTACTTGTCAATTGAGAGACCTCTCGTAAGGGGTCAGAATGGTGCGACTGAGCTTGTCCGCTAGGATGTTGGACCGACCCGGAATGTGCGTTGCTATTAGAAAGCGATTGGTGGAGATTGCCCATTCCCAAACTCTCATGGCCTCTCGACAAAGAGGGTAAGACCTTGTTCCCCCTTGCTTGTTGATGTACCAGACAACAGACATGTTGTCCGATTGAATCGCAATTGTTCCCAAGGGAAGAAAGTCCTGAAGTGCTAGCAACGCTAAGAGCACTGCTCTCATCTCTAGAACATTGATATGCAGTAAGGTCTCTGAATCGTTCCACGTGCCTTGGACGGTCCGGCCCGCAAAGTGCCCCCCCACCCGAGGCGGGAGGCGTCCGTGGTCACCGTGGCGAGGGGAGAAGCACAAAATGGGCGGCCTTTGTGGAGATCCGGGAGTGGAGCCACCACAAGAGGGACCGCTTGCAAGCCTTGCTGATCGCTATGGGATGATGCATGGGGAGAGCAAGGTATGACCACTGTACTAAGAGCGTCCACTGTAGAATGCATATTGAGCCTGGCAAGAGGAAGAAGTGCTATAGCCGATGCCATGGACCCTAGAGCCCTCAGGACCAACTCCGCTGGAACAGAACTTGAATGGAGAATGGCCCGCACCTGGAGCTGCAGATTTAGAACTCTGTCCGCAGTGAGGAAGGCTCAGAACTCCTTGTCTAACCTGGCCCCTATAAAATCTAAGAGCTGTGGGGCCAGGTTGGATTTCTTTGTATTTATTGTGATGCCCAGAAAGGGAGCAAGATGGAGAAAGGAGTCTCGCCAATAGAAGTAGATGCCTTGTTGGGGCGGTAAGAAGCCAGTCGTCCAGGTAGGGAAAGACCTGCACCCCTGAAGCCTCAGGTGGGCCGCTACCACTGCTAATACTTTGGTGAACACCCTGGGGCTGTGGTGAGACCAAAGGGAAGGACCCGAACTGGTAGTGACTGGCTCCCAGCCGAAGCGGAGAAACCTCCTGGGAGCGCCTGTCCATCAGGATGTGGTAGTACGCGTCCTTGAGGTCTATCGAGCACATCCAGTGATTTTCTCCCAGAAGGGGAGAATAGATTGCAGAGTGACCATTCGAATTTTTCTTTGGGGACTGCCAGATTCAAGAGAGAGAGGTCTAGGATTGGTCTTAGTTCCCCGTCTTTTTGGCACTAAAAAGAATCTGGAGTAGAACCCTGATCCGATCTGGTCTGGGGAACGGGCTGGATGGCTCTTTTCTTTAGCAGATGGCCAATTTCTGCCAAAGCGGCCTCCCGTTGACCGGGTGGGGCGTCTGGGAGGGACTTCAACTTTGGAAGGTGAAGGAAAGGAATGCGATATCCCTGGATATGATTTGGAGAACCCAGCGGTCCGATGTTATGGACTCCCATGCCGCTAGGTGCCCGAAAAGCGTCCCCGACTGCCTCCAGAGTAGAGCAGTCGGGCAACCCTCAGGGTTGCTGCGCGGCCGTTCAGAGAAAGGTTCCCTGGACCCGAAGTTTCTGGGAGCCCCTCTGCCTCTAGGGCGGCGTCCTCCCTGTCCTCCTCTGCCACGGAAGGACTGGTTGTCCGGAGCAGGCTGGGACTGCTGCGACTTCGAACCACATCTTCTTCTGACCCTTTGGTTCCTAGAATAGGGCCTCTGGGGTGCAGAAGCGGATTCGACGGCAGACAGCGTCTTCCGTCCTTCGCTCTGGGTCAACGTCTCGAACGGTCTTGCCAAACAGAGCAGAACCATCAAAGGCGTTAGAAGCGCTTTGAAGGGCTCAGAAAAATCGAGTGAGGGAGCCAGGCCTGACGTCTAGTGACCAGTCCTGCCGCAGCTCTAGCGGCCTTCCGTTGCATGGGAGAGTAGCCGCATAGAAGTATTGTAACTGACCTAAGAGTGGCCATACGGGTGGAGTGCAGAACTCTGTCCTCCTCCGATATGGTCTCAGGGGGCGATGCAGCGTATTCCTTAATAAGATCTCGCTGCATCCTAATGACATGTGCCAAATAGTTCAGCGCCCTTACCGAGAAGGTCGCCGAACTGAACATCCGCTTCCCAAGCGGTCCATCATCCGAGACACCTTGCTCGGTGGGAGGAGAGAGGGACACTCCTGAGCCAGTTCCCTTTGTGGCCGCCGTCAACATGGCATCTACCGGAGGCCTTACTCCAATGGGCCCGGTCGGATGGCGGACTAAGAATCCTATCCGGTCTTTTGGGAATTGGCTCCACGGTGTCCGGTTCCTTCCACGCCCTGGTGGTAATAAGGTCCACCAGGGGTCGGCGGGGGACACCCAAGAGGTAGACGGGCCCGCTTCAAATGCCTCCAAGAACACGGACTCGTCCGAGGAAGACTTGGGGCAGACCACCCCTTATACGGAGCATTTCCATGATGTCTCCAAAGGAGACATCCTCGAGGGTGACCGTGGGAGCCTTCCTTCCTCCAAGTCCGTGTCTTCTGTGAGAGACTCGGGAGTCAATGTGCCTCCTTTGCGTATGCTTGCAGGGACCTCCTCTGGGGGCTGTCAGAGGAGTCCTCGCAGCAGCAATTTGCTCCATAGGAGCAACTTGGGGCACAGAAACGGGCTGTCCCAGGGGCCGGATGGTGGAAGCCTGGCCCAGTGCAGAGGAGCGTGGGACGGAGCCGAACAAGTGCCGGGGTCCGGAGACCCTCAACAGAGCCCTCTCCACTACATCAAAAGCCGAAGGGAGCCGACCTCACCAAAGGATCCGACAATCGGCTCCCCTCGATCCGAAGAGTGGACGGAGCGGCGCCGGCGCCGGATCCGGGACAGTACGCTCCGACACAGACGGGCGCCGAAGGAGCACTGATCCCCGGATCCGAGGCTCGGATCCAGGCTCCGAGGTCGGATCCGGCGCACTCGAGGGCAGGGTCGGATCCGGTACCAAGTACTATCGGCGCCGACCCACCCCGCTCCCGGCTGCTCGGCTCCAGCTGCTCGAACCCGGATAGCGGGTCGGAGAAGGAGCAATAGGCTTAAAAGGGTGTTGAGCTCCCCAGAGGGGGAGGCAAGAGCACTCCCATCTGCATCTGGGCCTGGATGAACCTTCTCATCATCCGGTCCAGATCAGCATCAGAAAGGCTATGTGTAGATCTCGACGAGGCTACCGAGGTAGGCCTGGAGTGCCTCCTCGATAGCCTCGACGGAGATCGGGTCTCCTCCTCCTCAGGACCCGTGAAAAGCACACAGGGACCGGAGCCGAGAAGGAGACCGAGCCGACCGGAGCCGGGAGAAGCCGCTTGGCTGGCGGGCGAAACAGAGGTCTCGGCCCGCGCTTGTGGTGCTTCTCCCTCCGTCCTTTTTCTAGCATCCTCTCCTCTCCAGAAACGGGAGGTTGAGTCCCAGGAGCAGGAGGGTGCCACAGGGGAACAACCGTAGCCACAGTTGATCCCGGGAGCGGAGGCGGAGCCGAGTCTGGCGGTAAAAGACCCGCCAAGACAAGCTTGGACCTCTGCTCCCTCAGTGCCCTGGGGTTGAACCCTGCACAAATGGAACAACCAGATGTGAGGTGTTCAACCCCGAGACTAACACACGAGTGTGGCCATCAGCCGGTGACAGATTATGGCCACACTCGGAGCATTTAGAGAAAATAGATTTAGGCTGATCAGCCATAATCTATAAGCTACTAAAAGTAACTTAAACAAAAAGACACACAGGCCCAACACACACACTCTACGCAACAGCGAGGGGAGGAAAAAATTACTTAATTTAACTCAAAATAAAACTATCAAAGAGGGAAACCTAAACTTTCACACAGAAATACACAAAAAACTTTAAATTTTCTGTTTTAACAGGTAATAAATCACCACTTAGCTGAGAGCTATGAATACAAATCCAGTCACCAGCGCGGCAAACGAGGTCTGAGGTCATGAGGGTAGAGCAGGGCATTATGGGTGAGGGGAGGAGCTGAGAGCTTGGATCCATAGCTGGAAAACCATGCCGGTTCGGATCCGATATCGGATCCATAACCCACAGGTTGCAGACAAATGAATATCCTACTTCAGATGTACAGTTTTGTACCTACCATAAATGTAGATGTTCGAAGATCCACATTGCTGCAGTCCTTACACTTGGGTAGTCCGCTGTCCTCGGTCGGCCCGAATATCAAAGTATAAGGCTGACGTCGGTCAAGGCGCATTAGACTGACATCAGGACATCAGGGTACAAATGCGCATGACCAACGTCATATCCTCAGTCTTTTCTTGCCCCAGATGTCAGAAGACCCTAAAAAGAAAGGTCAAAACCAAAAGACAGCAAACAACCAACCAACCAACCACCCTTGCACTAATAATATGTACAATATATACAATATACACAATAGTTACAACCCAACCCACACAACCGCCTCTAACTACAGAGGGGAAGGAGGGAGGGTAAATTGGACTGCAGCAATGTGGATCTTCGAACATCTACATTTATGGTAGGTACAAAACTGTACTATGTTCATCTCACATTGCTGCAGTCCTTACACTTGGGTAGAATCCCAAAGCAGAGGTAAGGGAGGATGGCAAAACTATAAAGAAGCAGGAGCTGCCAAAATGCCCTGTAAAATAGCAGTGGCAAAACCAGCCCTAGATTTAGAGTAAAGTGGAAGGTGATAATGCTTAGAGAAAGTATGCACTGAACTCCAAGTAGCTGCCTCCAAAATATCTTTAGTTGCCACCCCTTAAAAAGCTGTCGAAGTGGCAGTAGCCCTAGTGGAATGAGGCCTAATCCCAGCTGGAATCTCCTTGCCATGATGGGAATAACAGAAAGCAATGCAAAACCCAATCCACTTAGAAATAGTTTGTTTTGACACAGGCTTGCCCTGAGAACCCAAAGCAAATGAAACAAATAACTGCTGAGACTGCCTGAACCCTTTAGTTCTGTCCAAATAATATCGCAACTGCCTGTGTACATCTAAAGTATGCAAAATCTTTTCCCCTTTATTTTGGGGATTTGCATAAAAAGTAGGCAAATGAATAGTTTGGTTTAAAGCCACACTAGAAACCACTTTAGGCATAAAGGAAGGATTAGTGCGTAAAGATACCCTATCCTTATGGAAAATTAAGAAAGGCTCAACCGCCATAAGGGCCTGCAACTCAGAAACCCTTCTTGCAGAGGTAATGGCCAACAAAAAGCAGTCTTCCATGATAATAATTTCAACTCGGTAGTAGCTGCAGGCTCAAAAGGTTGTAGAGTGAGTTTCTCCAACACAAAATTGAGATCCCAAGCAGGAGTAGGAGCTCTACGTGGGGGTCTTATATTCTTTGCCCCTCTAAGAAATTGCTTGAACAAAGGATGACAAAACAATGGTGGGTCACAATCATAGTGAGCGAAATTGCTGCAGCATGAACCTTAATAGAAGAGAAGGACAAACCTTTGTCCAGTAACTCAGTAAGATATTGAAGAGCCACACTTAAATTAGGCTCAGAAACATCAAAATCCTTTGCTGCACTCCAAAATAAAAATCTCTTCCATTTATCTGTACACTTTCCTTGTACTAGGCCTTCTAGCTTCCAAAATAACATTCAAAACTTGCTGTGGAAGTTGAGGCCCACTATGGTTCAAAACAGAATATGCCAGGCTGTTAGGTGCAGAGAGTGAAGCTTGACATTGAGCAAATGACTGTCCTCCTGAGACAACAGGTGTGGAATCAAGGCAAAGGCCATGGAGGCTCCCGCACCAGGCTTCTCAGTAATGGGTACCAATGCTGTCGAGGCCAATCTGGAGCTATCAAAATCATCCTTGGCTTGTCCTGTCTGGCCTTTAGTAGTACCTTTGGGAGGAGAGGCAGAGGTGGAAAGGCATACACATGAAGATTGCTCCAATTGAAAGAAAGAGCATCCACTTTCCAAGCTGTGGGATGAAACCTTTTAGGTGCAAAACTTTGGCAGCTGGTGGTTTAGTGGAGAAACGAACAGATCTATGTCTGGAGTTCCCCATGACACTGTCAATTTCTGAAATACATGAGGATCCAGTTTCCACTCGTGGGGATCCATAATTGCCTGCTCAACACATCTGCTAAGGAGTTCTGTGCTCCGGCAGAAACCTTGCCTGAAGATTTAGCTGTAAACTGAGAGCAGTCTCCCACAAAATCATTGCTTGCCTGCATAGAGGATAAGAATGTGTTCCCCCTTGCTTGTTGATGTACCACATGACAGTTGTGTTGTCTGTTAGAATCAACACCTGCCCTGGAAGAAGTAAATCCTTGAAAGCTATTAATGCAAACTGGACTGCTAACATCTCTTTCAAGTTGATATGTAGATGTTGTAGTCTGGCAGGCCACTTGTCTTGTATCCACTTTCCATTCAGATGAGCTCCCAAGCTTTGTCTGAGGCATCTGTCGTTAGAATCTGACTCGCCTCTGGCGGGTCACAGAGAGTCCCTTGTTTAGGTGACATTCCTGAGCCCACCACAACAATTCCTTTTGAATGCAAGGTATTATTTGAATGACAGTGTCCAAATCCTGGCAGTGCTGTGTCCATACATTTTGAGATACCATTGTAGCTTCCTCATATGCAGTTTGGCATTGGGAAGCACCAGAATACAAGATGCCATGAACCCCAAGGCTTGAAGGACTGTCCTTGCAGTCAGCCTGGACTGATGAGACAATTGATGAAAGTAAAGGGAAAGATTCTTTTGTTTGTCCGGGGTCAAAAGGCCATCTGGGATGCTGTATTCAGTCTCACACCCAGAAAGCACATGTCCTGAGAGGGTACTAGACTGGACTTTATTTCGTTCACAGAATACCCCAGGCATCTTAGCACTGCTATCACATATTCCAAATGATGAAGAAGCTCGTCCTTCCTTGAGCCAGAATCAGGCAATCGTCCAAATAAGGACAGATCTGTATTCCTTTTAACCTGAGGAAAGCTATCACTGGAGCCAGAACTTTGTGAACACTCTGGGCAGTAGATAAGCCAAAGGGCAATGCAGAGAACTGATAATGAGAAGTCCCAGCTCGAAACGCAGATACTTCCTGCAACTCAGTCTGATAGGAACATGAAGGTAAGCCTCCTTGAGATCCAAAGTTACCATCCAATGATCTTTGCCCAGCAGAGGTAAAAGCTGTTGTAACGTCAACATTTTGAACTTGGGAATGTCCAGATAAGTGTTGAGGATAGATAAATCCAAAATTGGTCTCCACGTGTTCCCTTTCTTTGGTACTAGGAACAGGCGAGAATAAAATCCTAGGCCCACTTCTGGCATAGGGACCGGCTGTATGGCCCCTATTTGGAGTAACAGAGAAATTTGCTTGTGAGCCTCTATTCTTTGCTGAGGAGGAACGTCTGGCATGCCTTTGAAAGGAGGCAAGGTATGGAAATAAAACCTGTAACCGTGGTGTATGATATCCAATACCCATCTGTCTTGGGTAATTAAACTCCAATTTTCTTTGAAAAGTGCCAACCTTCCTCCCAAAGGTGCTGCCAGACGAGAAGGCTCTGGCAGCTGAAAAGGTAGGTCATTGGGTCTGTTTACGAAAGGACTGACCCCTGCCCTCACCGAAGACTGTGCAGGTGAACTCCCTGTTCTAGGCCTGAAAGAGCCCTGAGCTCTGCCCCTACCACGTCTAGACCTACCCCTAGACTGGGAATCATAAGAAGGATACGTCTACCCCTTGGTAGGCCAATTTCTACTAAACTTCGGAGGCTGAACCTGCAAAAATCTTTAACAGTCTGCATAGACTTAGCCTTGTCTTCCATTTTCTTTAAGACTGCCTCAACAGGAGAACCAAACAACACATCAGATTGTAAAGGAGCATCTAAAATCCTTGTCTTAACATGGTCAGATAAATTCTGATCCCTCAGCCAGGCGTGCCTGCGAAGAACTGACCCAGTGGCAGCCACCCTAGACGAGGCCTGTACAGCATCAAAACCACATTGCAAAGAATGCTTACCCACCTGTTCAGAAACATGTACTAAATCTTGTAACTCTTTACAATCAATACCTCCGCCAGAGCATCTACCTTAGACTTCAATTGTGAAAGGAGATAGTTTTGGTATTTCAACATGTGAAACTGGCAATTCAAAGCCCTCATAGCTAGGGTGGAGGAAGTATAAACTTTCTTTCCCCATCTATCCAAAGCCCTGGCCTCTTTATCTGGAGGAACCGGATTTTGACAACAGAAGCCTTAACACCCTTAGGCCCCTGACTAACAGTTTCTGGGTCTGCCCTAGGACTCTTAAAAGATACTTATGAGCTTCAGGCACCCTGTAATACCTGTCCGGTTTAACAGGAGCAGGAGGCAAAGAATCAGGATTAAGGGAAGCTTCTGCAAACACATCTTCCACAACATCCAGAACAGGAGGTATAGCCAAAGGCCTATGCTGGGGTAAAAACAAAAATTCCCTAAGCCTTTTCCTGGAATCAGAGAAGTCCTGACCTTCCCACTTAAAATGCTCCCTCATGGAATGAAGAGTCTCTGAAAAAGAAAAATCCTCAGGAGGAGAAGCAGAAGGAGTAGAATCATCCACATCAGAATCAGAATAAGGAGAATACTCCTGCAAGTCTTCAGCCGAAGACTCAGAAACATCCGAAGCCTGCTCAAAACTCCCTAGCTCAGGTTCCACCCTAGGTCTCTTATCAGGAGGGGGCAAAGAACCTCTAATCAAAGTAATCAAATCTTCTGCCATTTTAAGCATATGCTTCTTGGGCACAGATCCTAAATAACTAGGGGTGACACCAACTGAAGCTAAACCTGGCCTGCCTCTGGGAGAAGCCTTGGAAACAGAAGGAGAGGGCCTAACCACCCTAGGAAGGGAGGGGAGCACAGTAACCTGAGAAGCCCCTTCAGCCTGACCTGCCTCCTGAGAGGCCACATCCTGCAATAACAAAGTCTCTCCCTGGGACTCCAGAGAAACCTCCGGCGGAACCACCGGCTCCACCAACACCTCTAAAGAACCGGCGTCCTGCAGGACGGCTCTTCAAGCCTAGGCTTAGCTGCTTTGTCCTTGCGCTTCGAAGAAGCGGGCCGGAGCATCCGGCGGCATTTTATAATTACACCGCTTCCGAAGACTAACCTGGCACAATCTAACCTTCTCTTTATAGTGCGCTTATTGAATCTAGCACAAGAGCGACACCCAACAACGTCGTGCTCAGGCCCTAAACAAGGAATACACAAAGTATGATAATCTCTATGGTATCTGTTTCCCACAAGAAATACAGTTATTCACTTTTTCTGACATCCGGTAAACCACTGAGGCAAGAAAAACTAAAATATTCCAACGGGTACTTAGCCAACTTTGACTCGGTCTGAAACTCCGAATTCGAAAAATTTCAGAACGCCGAACGGCACTTGCAACGCTGCTTCTGCATCGGACCATGCGGCAAAAAAGACTGAGGATATGACGTCGGTCATGCGCATTTGTACCCTGATGTCCTGATGTCAGTCTAATGCGCCTTGACCGACGTCAGCCTTATACTTTGATATTCGGGCCGACCGAGGACAGCGGACTACCCAAGTGTAAGGACTGCAGCAATGTGAGATGAAGAACATCTAGACTATCGACCCTACAACTGCCTAAAAATGACAATTATACTAAGATATAAGAGGAAAACTAGGAATGGGGTGTCTAACAATAGTAAAACAATTTACTTACCACGAGCTGGCAAAAGGAGTACCTCATCAGCGAAGCGGCAAACGAGATCTGGGTATTTACCGCCTTGTATCATGGGATATGGGGCTGCCTCGAGCTGGTAAAAATGACTCTCGAGCTTAACAAGTGCAGAGTCGGAGCCGAGGATCGGCTCCGAACCCATCCAGCAAGAATGAAGGCGAGATTGACAACTTATCATAATGTTATGCAAAGATGCAATGTTGATAAATCAAAAACAGTAGCTGCAAGCAAATACACCATAAAAGAATACCCCAAAAAGGTTATATGAAAAGTGTTTGTCATAAGGCTTGTCCTAAGAGGGGTTGGAGGGAGGGAAACCTGGACTGCAGCTGTACGAGCACTCGAACATCTACATTTATGGTAGGTACAACACTGTACTATGTTCATCGTGCATACAGCTGCAGTCATAACAAATGGGTAGAATCCCAAAGCTAAGTAAGGGTGGTAGGCACTAAGTGGAACTAGGAGGGGCTAGGATGCCCTGCAGGAATGCTGTGGCAAAGCCCACTCTAGATTTTGAGTATAGGAGGTGATAGTGCTTGGAGAAAGTGTGCACTGAACTCCAGGTGGCTGCTTCCAAAATGCCCTTGGTAGGGACCCCCCTGAGGAAGGCTGCAGAGGTAGCTGTGGCTCTTGTGGAGTGGGATCTGTTGCATGCAGGCACAGTTTTTCCATGAAATGAGTAACAAAAGCGTATGCAGTGGGCTATCCATTTTGAAATTGTCTGTTTGGAAATAGCCTTTCCCTGAGCACCTACAGCATAGGACACAAAGAGTTGCTCAGATTTCCTGAATGGCTTTGTTCTGCCCAAGTAGTAACGTAGTTGTCTGTGAATGTCCAAGGAATGTAGTAGTCTTTCCCCTTTGTTTTGTGGATTAGGATAAAAGGTAGGTAAGTGAATAGTCTGATTCAAAGCTACACTGGATACTACCTTTGGCATAAAGGTAGGATTGGTTCGTAAGGAAACTCTGTCCTGATGGAAAATGATGAATGGTTGCACAGCCATGAGGGCCTGTAGCTCCGAAACCCTGCGTGCGGAGGTGATGACCAGAAGAAAGGCTGTTTTCCATGACAAGTACTGTAACTCTGTTGAAGAAGCTGGCTCGAAGGGAGGAAGGGTAAGCTTTTCCAATACGTAGTTGAGGTCCCAAGCAGGGACTGGTGGTTTCCTTGGGGGTTTTATATTCTTTGCCCCTCTGAGGAACTGCCTTAAGAGAGAGAGAGAGAATAATGGAGGATCTGTGTTGTATTGTGCAGAAATGGCTGAAGCGTGGATCTTGGAGGAGAAGGAAAGTCCATTGTTAACATCTCAGCTAGGTACTGTAAAATTTGAGGTATATTTATTACAAGGATTCTGTCCCTTTTCGAGATTCCAGGCATAAAATCGTTTCCATTTGGCGGAGTAAGCCTTTCTAGTCGAAGGTCTCCTGGCCTCCAAGATGACATCCTGCACCTCCTTGGAGAGGAGAAACTGTTGGGAAATCAAGGAATTCTCCATGCAGCTAGATTTAGAGTTTTGAGATGGCTATGAAGGGTTTTGTAGTTGGGCTGGGACAACAGAAGAGGGACTAGAGGTAGGATCCATGGTGGGGATACCAGTGTTGTCTTGGCCAGTCTGGAGCGATGAGAATCATTTTCGGCCACTCTGCTCTGGCTTTTAACAGAACTTTAGGCAGCAGAGGAAGAGGCGGGAAGGCATAGACTGTTAGTGTTGCCCAATTGAAGGAAAGTGTGTCCACTTTCCAGGCCTGTGGATGATAGGTCCTTGAACAAAAATTTTTCAACTGGCAATTTCTGTGGGGAGCAAAGAGATCTAGGTCTGGCTGTCCCCATGCCTGAGTTATCTTTGTGAAACGTTGAGGATGCAACTTCTATTCGTGTGGATCTGTCATATTTCTGCTTAGGTTGTCTGCTAGTGTGTTTTCCTTCCCTGGCAGGAATTGTGCCTGTAGTTGAATTTGCAATTCCTGTGCTGTGTTCCATAGGGTCATGGCTTACCTGCACAGGGGGTATGAATGAGTTCCCCCCTGTTTATGTATCACATCACTGTGGTGTTGTCTGTCCTTATCAATAGCTGGCCTGGATGCAGTAGGTCTTTGAAGGTCATAATAGCCTTTTGCACGGCTAGCATTTCCTTTTGGTTGATGTGGAGGTGCTTCTCTTTTCGGGTCCATTTTCCCTGAATGCACTGATCTGTCATGTGTGCTCCCCAGGCGTAGTCTGAGGCATCTGTTGTGATGATTTGAGTTGCTGGAGGTACACAGAAAGGAAGACCTGTGTTTCTTTGGCAAGCTTGAGTCCACCACAAAAATTCCCTTTGAAGGCATGGAATGAGTGGGATAATTGTTTCCAAGCTGTGGCTGTGTTGAGACCATAAATTTTTCAGGTACCACTGAAGTTTCCTCATATGCAGCTTTGCACATGGGATTAGTAGGATGCAAGATGCCATGAATCCCAGAGCCTGCAGGATTTTCCTTGCAGTTAGCCTGGTGTAAGTTGCCATTTTTCTGAAGTATTGAGACAGTTGCCCTTGCTTGTCTGGCGTGAGGTAGGCCATCTGGGTGGTTGTATCCAAGCTGGCACCCAGGAAGACTTGTTGAGAGGGTATTAGTTTTGATTTCTTTTTGTTGACTGTGTATCCCAGGAAGTTCAACAGTTTTATTACAAACCCCAGGTGCTGCAGTAGTATGTCCTTGCTGTCCGCTTGGATCAGGCAGTCGTCCAGATATGGGTAGATTTGTATCCCTTGTAGTCTGCAGAAGGCGATTACTGATGCCAGGCATTTCGTAAACACTCTGGGCGCAGTAGATAAGCCAAAGGGCAATGCAGAGAATTGGTATTGGGTTGAACCTGCAAGAAATCTGAGGTATCTTCTGCAACCTTGTCTGATAGGGACATGCAGGTATGCCTCCTTGAGGTCCAATGTTACCAGCCAAGACTCCTTGCCCAGCATGGGAAGAAGCTGCTGTAATGTGAGCATCATGAATTTTGGCACCTGTAGATATGTGTTTAGGATGGATAGGTCTAAGATAGGTCTCCAATCTTTGTCTTTCCTCGGTACTAGGAATAGTCTGGAATAAAACCCTTGAACTTGTTCTTTTGCAGGTACCTCTTGAATTGCTTTCATGTCTGAGAGCTGAAACTTGTTTTTGTGCCTCTGCCCTTTGATTTTGTGGCAGGTTTGGCAAGCCTCTCATTTTTGGAAGGGTGTGAAAGTGGAATCTGTAGCCTCTGTCTATAATGTCCAGAATCCATTTGTCTTTTGTAACAATATGTTAATTTTTTTGAGAATGTCAATTTTCTGCCCAAAGGTGCTGCCATTAAAGCTTTGCTTGGCAGGTGTAGGGGGAAGTCATTGTGTCTGTTTTCTAAATGACTGTGATCTGTCTTCTCCACCTCTTGGGGTTGGTGCTTGCCACTGTCTGGCTCTGAAGGATCCCTGAGATTGCCCTCTGCCCCTTGGATGCCTGTATCTGCCCCTTTGAGGTCTGTCCGTGGCTGGAAAGAACCAATTTTTTGAAGGCCAGTTTCTGCTGAAACGTGGAGGCTGTACCTGCAGGAAATCTTTCACTGTTTGCATTGATTTCGCTTTTTCCTCCATTTTCTTTAGCACCTCCTCAGCTTTAACACCAAACAATACATCTTTTTGAAGAGGTGCATCTAATAATTTAGCTTTGACATGATCTGGTAAGGTTTGCTCTTTGAGCCAAGCATGCCTACGTATAACAGACCCCATAACAGCAGCTCTACATGAGGCCTCTAAAGCATCAAAACCACACTGCAAGGTATGTTTACCCACTTGCTCTGCACCATGAAACAAATCCTGCAACTCTTAAATCTGGTTGTTCTGGTTGTGTCATCTTGCTTTTCAGCTGTGATATCAAAAACTGTTGATACTTTAACATATGAAACTGACAGTTTAATGCCCTCATGGTTAAAGTGGCCAAGGTGTACACCCCCCCCCCACCTTTCTAAAGCTCTGGAATCTCTCTCTGAAGGCAATAGATTTTTAGCAGTAGAGGCCTTAATTCCCTTGGGACCCTGTGAAATTGTTTCTGGGTCAGCAGTATGGCTTTTATATAGGAACTGGTGAGAATCAGGAAAGTACAGTTTTGTACCTACCATAAATGTAGATGTCCGATAGGTATGCATCTGCAGTCATAACATATGGGTTTGTCCTGCCTCAGGCAGCCCTTCGGTCGGCCGGATTCCAAAGTCTGGGTCTGGCCTCGGCTGATGTCGCACTTTCCCCGACGTCAGAGCGTCTGGGGTATAAAAGCATCAGCCGACGCCATTTTCCTCAGTTTTTCTTGCCCCAGATGCCAGGTGCATTCAAGGAAGGCTAAATTTGGATAAATGCTGAAAAGTTCCAAACATTTGCAAATTATATACATGAATAAACAAACAAATACACCATAATAGGTTCCCCCAGCTAGCTAAAAGAGGGGTAAGCACCCTAGGAATACCACAGAGGGGAAGGAGGGAGGGTACTCCTGACTGCAGATGCATACCTATCGGACATCTACATTTATGGTAGGTACAAAACTGTACTATGTCCTTCAAGGATGCATCTGCAGTCGTAACATACGGGTAGAATACCATAGCCAATCTGGGGGAGGAGGTACTAAGAAAAGGATGGTGTAATTAAGATCCCCTGCAGGACTGCAGTTGCAAACCGTGCTCTGGATCTAGAATATAAAGGTAGATTGTAATGCTTGGCAAATGTATGCACGGAGCTCCAAGTAGCAGCTTCTAAAATGTCCTTGGTAGCCACCCCCCGTATGAAGGCTGTAGTGGTGGCCGTGGCCCTTGTGGAGTGAGGCCTGATATTTTCAGGAACTGTCTTTCCATGAAAGGAGTAGCAAAAGCGAATGCAATTTCCTATCCATTTTGAAATTGTCTGTTTGGAAATTGCTCTCCCTTGCACCCCAGTTGCATATGCTACAAAAAGTTGGTCAGTTTTTCTGCTAGTCTTTGTTCTGTCCAAGTAGTAGCATAGTTGTCTGTGTATATCCAGGGTGTGCAAAAGTTTTTTCCCTCTATTCTGTGGATTAGGGAAGAACGTAGGCAAGTGAATAGCTTGGTTCAAGAATACCCTAGATACCACCTTTGGCATAAAAGTAGGATTGGTTCTTAGTGACACCCTGTCCTGGTGGAAAATAAGAAAAGGCTGCACTGCCATTAATGCTTGTAACTCAGATGCTCTTCTTGCTGAAGTGATTGCCAGAAGGAATGCAGTTTTCCAAGACAGAAACTGCAGATCCGCTGATGCTGCTGGTTCAAAGGGAGGTAGTATCAGTTTCTCCAGCACAAAGTTTAGATCCCAGGCAGGTAGAGGGGGTCTTCTTGGAGGTTTAACATTTTTGATCCCTCTCAGAAATTGTCTGAGGAGAGGGTGTGAGAAAATAGGTAGATCCACATTGTATTCTGCTGAAATTGCTGAAGCATGAAGGACAGGCCATTGTGGAACAATTCTGCTAAGTATTCTAGGATATGTGCTAGGCTTGCCACTGAGACATCTGTCCCCTTTGATGTGCTCCAAATGAGAAATCTCTTCCATTTAGCTGAGTATGTCTTCCTTGTGGAAGGCCTGCGAGCCTCCAGGATAATGTCCTTCACCCTCTGAGATAAAACAGTTTGATTGGGATTTAAGGAATTTTCCAGGCAGTTAGCTGCAATGTTTTCAAGTTGGGATGCAGTGTCTTGAAATTGTTCTGCGTCAGAAGAAGAGGCCATGATTTTCCCTGAGACATGCTTCTCAATAGTGGATACCAGTGTTGTCTTGGCCAGTCCGGAGCTATTAGTATCAGTTTTGGCTGTTCCTCCCTGATCTTCAGTAGAACCTTGTACATCAATGGGAGAGGTGGGAAGGCATATACTGTTAGGGCTCTCCAGCTGAAAGAGAGAGTGTCCACCCTCCAAGCTTGTGGGTGGTATGTCCTTGAGCAGAATGTCTTCAGTTGATGGTTGAGAGGGGAGGCGAACAGATCTATCTCCGGCATTCCCCATGTCTTTGTTATGAGATCGAAGATGCATGGGTGCAGCATCCATTCGTGTGCATCCATGGTAGTTCTGCTTAAGCTGTCCGCCAGTGCATTTTCTTTCCCTGGCACGAATTGGGCCTGTAGTTGGATATTGAGATTCAGGCATAGATCCCACAGATTCATAGCCATCCGGCATAGAGGGTAAGAATGTGTGCCTCCCTGCTTGTTTATGTACCACATGACCGTGGTGTTGTCTGTCCTTATTAACAGATGTCCTTGTTGGAGGAAGGGTTTGAATGCCTCTATTGCATGCCTCACTGCCAGCGTTTCCTTTTGGTTTATGTGCATGCTTAGCTGCCCTTGAGGCCATAGGCCTTGGATACATTTGTCCTCCATGTGTGCTCCCCCATCCTCGGTCGGAGGCATCCGTGGTGATGGTCTGCCTTGTTTTTGGTTTGTTGAAAGGCAACCCTCTGTTGAACTGGCAGGCCTGTGCCCACCACAGGAATTCTTTTTGAAGGCATGGAATGACTGGTATCATGGTTTCTAAACTGTGACTGTGTTGGGACCATACACTCCTTAGGTACCATTGTAATTTCCTCATATGCAGTCTGGCATGTGGGATTAGGATTATGCAGGATGCCATGTAACCCAGGGCCTGCAGGATTTTCCTTGCAGTAAGCGGAGTTTGTCTTGTCAGAATCATGAAGTAATCTGGAAGTTGTTTTTTTCTTTTCTTCTGTGAGAAAGGCCATTTGGGTGTTTGTGTCCAGATCTGCACCCAAGAAGGTTATCTTTGGGATGGTACTAGTCTTGACTTTTGGATGCTGACTGTGTATCCCAAGGTCTGTAGCAGGTGTATGGCATAGGCCAAGTCCTTTAACAACTTTTTCTTGCTGTCCGCTTGTATTAGGCAGTCGTCCAGGAATGGAATAATTTGAATTCCCTGTAGTCTGCAATGTGCAATTACTGATGCCAGGCATTTCGTGAATACTCTGGGCGCAGTAGATAAGCCAAAGGGCAATGCTGAGAATTGATAATGCTCTGATCCTGCAAGAAATCTGAGGTGTCTTCTGCAACTTGGTCGGACAGGGACGTGCAGGTATGCCTCCTTGAGATCTAGAGTCACCAGCCAAGACTCCTTGCCCAACATGGGAAGAAGTTGCTGTAGGGTCAGCATTTTGAATTTTGGCACAATGAGATAAGAGTTCAGTGCGGACAGGTCGAGAATAGGCCTCCATTGATTTTCTTTTCTTGGTACAAGGAATAGTCTGGAGTAAAATCCTTGGCCTTGTTCTGAACATGGTACCTTTTCTATAGCTTACATCTGAAGTAAATTGCTGATTTGTCTTAAAGCCTCTGCCTTCTGATTTGGTGGAAGGTTTGGCATTCTGCTTCTTTTTGGCAAAGTGTGGAAGTGAAACCTGTATCCTTTGTCTATTATTTGCAATGTCCATGTATTCTTTGTAATATAATGCCAGTTTTTTGAGAACAAGGCCAGCTTTCCGCCCAAGGGTGCTTCCAGTTGATCCCTGGTAGGCGGAATCAGGGTCAAGTCATTGAGTCTGTCCTGTAGTAGTGGTTGTCGTTGTAGCTGCTGCACTGCTCCTCTGGCTGGCAGGCTGCCACTGACTGCCTCTGTAGGAGACCTTCGATTGTCCTCTGCCTCTAGAGCACCTGTTCCTGCCTCTCTGGGCTCTGTCTGAGTCCAGAAAGGACCAATTCTTTGTAGGCCAGTTTCTGCTGAATCTCCGTGGTTGAACTTGCAGGAAATCTTTAACTGTTTGCACAGATTTTGCTTTTTCTTCCACCTTTTTTAAAATCTCCTGAGCAGGGGAGCCAAATAAATTTTGTTTCTCCATTGGAGCATCGAGGAGTTTAGATTGACATGGTCTGGCAAAGATTGCTCCTTCAGCCAGGCATGCCTACGAATAACTGCCCCAGTCATAGCTGATCTAAATGAAGCCTCCAGTGCATCATAGCCACATTTTAAGAAATGATTGCTAACCTGTTGTGAGTTATGTACCAAATCCTGAAGGGATTTACGGTCTAGGGGTTCAGGAGAAGAAAGTTTCTTATTCAGTTCATCTAACAAATACTCTTGGTACTGTATCATATGGAATTGACAGTTTAATGCCCTGACAGAAAGAGTTGCAGATGTATGCACCTTCTTTCCCCATCTCTCTAAAGCTCTAGACTTTCTTTCAGAGGGTAGAGGATTTTTGGCAGTAGCGGCTGCAACCCCTTTAGGGCCCTGAGAAATAGTTTCTGGGTCTGCAGAATGGGCTTTATACAGATGGAAATGAGAATCCGGGACCCTGTAATATCGGTCAGGTTTGGCAGGGGCCGGAGGAAGAGTATCAGGGGCTGTACTGACATCATTGTACACATCAATTACATTTAGAACAGGAGGTATAGCTAAGGGCCTATGCTGAGGCAAATGCAAAAAGGTCCTTAATCTTTTTCTAGAATAAGAGAAATCCTGACCTTGCCATTGAAAGTGCTCTCTCATGGAGTGTAAAGTCTCCCCAAAGGAAAACTCCTCAGGAGGGGAGGCCGAAGGGATAGATTCCTCTGCATCTGAATCCTCATAAGGCGAGTAAGCCCCTTCCTGGTGGTCTGACAACTCAGATCCATCCGTGGAATCATCTGAGGAGTGTGGTTCAGAGGGGTCAGTCCTGGGCCTTTTGTCTGGACGAGGTTGAGAGGCCCTGTCAGGGTGAGGTTGTGAACCCCTAATTAAGGAGATAAGGTCCTCAGCAAGGCTGAGGATCTGTGAACTAGAGGAAGGCCTCTGGGGTGTAGATTTGGCAGGCAAAGCTTTTGAAAGTTTGGCAGCTTTAGCCCTAGAAAAGGCCTTAATGGACATAGAAGCTGGGGGCCTAGCTGCCCCACGTGCTGGGGTATAAATGTCCACAGGTATGGTGTCGGACAATTTCTGAACACTAGCTTCGGTAGGTAATTCTGAAGCCGGGGCCTCTCGGGCCTCGGTGGTCGGAAGTATGGTTTCGGAAGAAGGAATAACAGAGGACTCTGTTTCGGCCGAAACAGAGACACTCGCGGTAGGCCTAGCTGTGGTTTCAGCCGAAACAGTGTCTGTCCTTTTCCTTGCGTTTTTTGAACATATGCGAAGTCGGAGTCTAACGGCATTTTATAAGCAAAAGTGGCACCAAAACATTCCTCTGCAAACTCCGACCGACGTCTAAGAGTTCGTCGGTTGAAGGAGGCACAGGCTAAACAGGCCGATACGTTGTGGTCTGGGACTAAGCAAGGAAGGCAGTAAGAATGGAAATCCTTATGAGGTATTTGTTTCCCACAAGTTAAACAATTATTTACTTTGTCTGACATCGGCTGAGGCAAGAAAGAGTCCCCAACGGGGTACTTAGCTTTTTTCGAAGTCTTCGGTAGCTGAAATCACTGGATCTGACTGACCGGCACTTGCGAACAGCTTCTGCTTCAGGCACCGCGCGGCAAGAAAGACTGAGGAAAATGGCGTCGGCTGATGCTTTTATACCCCAGACGCTCTGACGTTGGGGAAAGTGCGACATCAGCCGAGGCCCAGACCCAGACTTTGGAATCCGGCCGACCGAAGGGCTGCCTGAGGCAGGACAACCCATATGTTATGACTGCAGATGCATCCTTGAAGGACATCCCGGTAATACCTGTCTGGTTTAACAGGAGTTGGAGGCAAAGAATCAGGATTAAGGCTGGCTTCTGTGTACACATCATCCAATATATCTAAAACAGGAGGGATAGCCAGAGGCCTATGCTGGGGGAGTAGAAGAAATTCCCTGAGCCTTTTCTTGGAATCTGAATAATTTTGGCCTTCCCAGTGAAAGTGTTCCCTCAATGTATGCATGGTTTTCCGAAAAGAGAACTCCTCGGGGGGGGGGGAGACCGAGGGAATAGACTCCTCAGCATCAGAGCCTTCGAATGGAGAATAGGCATAATCCTGGTCCTCGGATAGTTCTGAGGTAATAGAAGCTTGATCTGAGGAAGGGTAGTCTTCCTCTAATCTGGGCCTTTTGTCAGAGGGGGGATGAGAACCCCTGATAAGAGTAATCAAATCCTCAGCCATTTTAAGCATCTGTTTTTTTTAGGCATGGTGCCTTGAGAGGGGGTCTGAGGAACCTGTTTTTTGGTTTTCATGGCTGCTTTAGATTTAGTGAAGACTTTAACAGAGGAGGAAGGCCTGAAGACCCCTTGAGAAATGGCAGGCCTGTCTAAATTCTGAGTTTCCCCGCCAGGAGTGGCGTCGGGATCTGTAGTAGGAATGGGGGCAGAGGAGCCTGTGACCTCGGGTACTGAAGATGCCGGTAATGCATTGTCATCGGTACTCAGGGGCTGCGTAGGCGCCTCGCTGAGTACCGGAGAACTGGTAGTCGGCCTTAGCGTGGTTTCAGTAGGTGGTGCGGACCTCGTGTGTCGGTCCTTATCTTTGCGTTTTTTGCTCAAAACTGGAGTCGGAATATCAGACAACACAATATAATTAAATTTTTTGCCAAAAAAGTGAAGGGTGAACTCCGCCCGACGCTTAATAGTGCGCTTATTGAATCTAGCACAAAAACGGCAGGCCGAGACGTCATGGTCTGGGCCTAAGCAAGGTATACAGAGAGTGGAAATCCTTATGCGGTATTTGCTTCCCACATGAAATGCAATTATTAACTTTGTCTGACATCGGTCTGAGGCAGGCAAGAAAAGTTTCTCCAACGGGGTACTTGGCTTTCAAGAAGACTTCGGCTGAAATGCTTTCGTAAATCTCAGGAGCTGGCCGACCGGCACTTGTGAACTGCTTGTGCTTCGAGCACCGCGCGGCAAGAAAGACTGAAGAAAATGGCGTCGGCTGCCTCTTTTATACCCCTGACGCACAGACGTCAGGGAAGAAGTGACGACAACAGACGCCGGACCTAGACTTTGGAATTCGGCCGACCGAGGACCCGCCTGACGGCAGGATAACCCATCTGTTATGACTGCAGCTGTATGCACGATGAACATCAGGACTGCAACAGTAAATACACTAACATCTACATTTACTCGTGTTTCACTGTTGCAGTCATCACATTTGGGTTGATTCCCAAAGCTGAAGAAAAGGATGGAGGCAGTCAAGAAGGGAGGGGGCTGGCTAGGATGCCCTGCAAGGCTGCGGTGGCAAAGCCTGCCCTGGATTTGGAGAAGATAGGCAAGGGGTAATGCTTGGTGAAGGTATGAACAGATGTCCATGTTGCAGCCTCCAGGATTGTCCCTTGTGGGGACCCCTCTGAGGAAAGCTGCAGAGTTGGAGGTTGCTCTGGTAGAATGCGTCCTGACCCCCTTGGGGGGAGGTTTCCCGTGTTGCTTGTAGCATAAATGGATGCAGTGTGCTATCCATTTGGAAATGGTTTGTTTGGATATGGCCTTGCCCACTGTTCCTGCAGCAAAGCTAATTGATCAGTCCTTCTAAATGATTTAGTCCTGTCTAGGTAGAATCTGAGCTGTATGTGGACATCTAGAGAATGCAGAATCCTTTCCCCCTTGTTCTGTGGATTAGGGGAAAAGGTGGGCAAATGAATAGATTGGTTGAGAGACGCACTGAACACCACTTTTGGCATGAAGGATGGGTTAGTCCTAAGAGAGACCCTCTCCGCATGGAAAATGATGAAGGGCTCTACAGCCATTAGTGCCTGTAGCTCGGATACTCTTCTAACTGAAGTGATGGCCAGAAGCAAGGCAGTCTTCCAGGAGAGAAACTTTTAACTCTGCTGAAGCTGCTGGTTCAAAGTGGGGCAGGGTGAGCTTTTCCAACACAAAGTTTAGGTCCCAAGATGGGGTAGGTGCTCTTCTGGGTGGCCTCAAGTTGTTATCCCCTCTTAGGAACTGTTTGATGAGAGGATGGGAGAAGAGAGGTGGCTCTGTGCTGAAATGAGCAGAGATGGTAGAGGCATGAATTTTATTGGAAGAGAATGATAGACCCCTGTGTAGAAGGTCAGCAAGGTAATCCAGGAGGAGAGGTAGGGAGGGCTGTGTCGTTCCGGTTCCCTTACCTGGATCCAGGTGCAAAATCTTTTCCACTTGTCAGCATAAGACTTTCTAGTGCTAGGGCGTCTGGCCTCACGTATAACATCTAGAACTTGTTTGCGGAGATTGGCATCTTGTGCAGTGGTCCGGGAATAAGCCAGGCTGCCAGATTGAGGGTCTGCAAATGGGGATGCATGAATTCTCCATTCCTCTGGTTCAGGAGTGCTGGGATCTGAGGGAGATGCCATGGTGGCAAGGGGTGACAGGCTGCGCAGCAGTGGGTACTACCAGTGGTGGCGTGGCCAGTTTGGGGAAATCAGGACTGTCCTCAGTTTTTCCTCCCTTATTTTGAGCAGTAACTTTGTAATGAGCAGTAGAGGGGGAAATGCATAAACCGAGAGGTTGAACCACTGGAAGGATAGGGCATCCACTTTCCAGGCCTCGCTGTGAGGTTCCCTGGTGTAGAATTTTCTGAGCTGATGGTTAGAGTGGGAAGCAAAGAGGTCGACCTTTGGGGTGCCCCATTTCTGGGTTACAAGGGTGAAGGTTCTTTGGTCTAGCTGCCACTCGTGTGGGTCCAGAAGATTTCTGCTCAAGTTGTCTGCCAGAGAGTTTAGAGAGCCCGGCAGGAATTGTGCTAACAGATTTAGTTGCATGGCTGAGGCCATGTGCCAAAGGGTCATGGCGAGCCTACACAGAGGGTAAAAGCGAGTCCCTCCCTGCTTGTTGATGTACTACATCACAGTGGTGTTGTCTGTTTTGATCAGTACAGCCCCCGGGAGAGTAGAGGTCTGAAAGCTGTCAGAGCATGCTGGACACCAACATCTCTTTTTGGTTGATGTGCAGATGTATTTGATGTGGGATCCATTGGCTCTGTATGCACCTGCCGTCCAGGTGTGCACCCCAGGCATAGTCTGATGAGTCTGCGGTGAGGGTCTGGGCAGCATGGGATTGTGAGAAGGGTAGTCCCTTGTTGTGGTAGCATGCTGCTGCTGCCCACCAAAGAAAATCTTTCCTTAAACAAGGTATCACTGGTATAAGAATTTCCAGGTCTTGGAAGTGTTGACACCAAAAGCTTTTTAGGCACCATTGTAGTTTCCTCATATGCAGTCTGGCATACGGAATGAGTAGAATGCAAGAAGCCATGAACTCCAGAGCTTGCAGGATTTTCCTTGTGGATAACTGGGGTCTGGTGGCTAGTTGAGAGAAGTAGGCTGTCAGGTAGGCTTGTTTTTCTGGTGTAAGGAATGCCATCTGGAATGCTGCATCCAGGCTTGCTTCCAGGAATACAATTTTTTGGGTGGATACTAGTTTGGATTTCTTTTCGTTGATGGTATACCTCAGGAAAGTCAGTAGGTCCTTTACAAATGTCAGGTGCTTTAGCAGCTTTTCCTGACTGTCTGCTTGGATCAGGCAGTTGTCCAAGTATGGGTAAATTTGAATATTTCTTTGGCTGTAAAAAGCAATGGCGGGAGCCAGACATTTTGTGAAAACTCTGGGAGCCGTGGATACGCCAAAGGGAAGCGCAGAGAACTGAAAGTGCAGTGATCTGGCCCTGAAACGTAGATATTTCCTGCATAATTCCCTGATTGGGAAACCCACCTTCCCACTAAATGGCTCTGCTCTTGCTCTGCCCCAGACTAAAAATCCTACGAACTCTTTTTTTTTTCTAACTGTGGATGTTTTTTTGTGTGTATTAGTTATACCCAAACATTATTTCACCCCCCCCTTTATGCTACTTGTACACATTTTGTGGGTATCTAAACTATTAAAAATTCTACTCTACATACAGCTGTTTTTTTACTTGTAATCTTCTTTCTCATCTCTACTTTAGACATCTTTTCTTTCTTTGTTCTATGTGGAGCTTTTCTCCCTAAGCCTCTGCTGAAAATGGACATTCCGTCCAGTCAAACTTTCCCAGTAATCAAATGTAAAAATAAATAAATAAATTTCACTAAAGTGGCGTCCTCCAAAGGGGATAGGAAATGATCCAAATCAGTTTCAGAAATTAACTGACTCCAAAGGGAAGTCAGTGTGCCTCTTTGGGTAAGCCTCTTTCTGGGAAATTCCGCAGGGTGGCTGGTCCAAATACCCAGAAGTCCGACGACCTGTACAGGTTCTTTGAGGCCTTTTATTTTGCTCTGTCCCACGGACATCTTACAGGAAGGCTGAAAGACCTTTTTCTGGGTGCTAGGGGCTGTAGCCAATACTTATGGAGGTGCTCTAGCAGTAAAGGCAATCATTCTCTCCATCACTCTGAATGCCGACCCAAATTTTCTCTGCAGTCTGAGTGCGCTATGCCCATCCCTACCAAAAGGGGTGTAAATGGCACTGAAGTAAGCCCCGACACACACGGATGGTTCTGAGATGGAGATTAGAGCTGTCACAATGAAAGTAGAAAACTCAAAGAATGGCACCAAGTACGTCAGCACAGAAGATTGAGTTGAGCAGTCACCTCTGAGATGACTCTGATGGAGAAGGTTTTGGTGGCAAATTATCTGGATTATTAAGTGCTGGTACACAGGTGGAAACATCAGTTCGTGCTCAACACAGGCTCCATCTGAATTCCCTGCTACAAAATCACTTGGGCCAAAACAGTGACTGTGGGACAACCCTATCCACTCTAAAGGCTCAGGGAGATGGGATGGCACCTATTTCCTTCTGAACATTCAAGGTCTTCACCACACACTCCCAATCCACATCTGCTGTAATCTTGTAGGACATGGCAACCTGCAGGGAGAAATCAGGAGGAGTGTGTGAGGTCAAAAAATGGGACAACTCCATTTTTGAGGACGGTCTGATTAAAGACTTTTTAGGAGACCAGAGTTGCCATCACAATAGGTTTGGAAAAGGTCAGAGTTAAAGGTTAAGTTACATGCACCAAAATCAATGCCAAAGGTAGACTTATAGAGGATTGCCTTGGGACCTTCAGAGTGTAATACAGGCTCACTTCAGATTTTCTTTTCTAAGCACCCTCTCTTTCTCTCTCTCTTTTTTTACATTCATCTGTTCTGTCAGGAGGATGCTGCGAGTCTGGAGGGAGGAGCTTCTCAGTATGAGTTTCACTGATCCTCTATGGAGCAAGTCTGATGGCACTCGCATAGGACATCCACTAAAAGGTGGGCCAGTCCCAGACACCACACAGTGTACTGCAGTAGGACTTTCTGGCCAAATTCCTTGAAGTCCTTTGTTTATTTGTAAAAAAAAAAGACAAGTTGTAACCATGCACAAACTCAGAAAACATTAATCTGCAAACCTGGACTAAGATGAAAAAACAATCTGATAAATTTATCAACTTTAATGACGACAGACTATGTAAGACCTCCTGCCTAATGCAGCCAAAGAACTAAGGAAACACTTTTTGTTTTTAAAAATAAAGTGGAAAAAGTTAAAGGGACTTGGATAAGTCTTTAAGATAGACTAACAAGATAAGACAAGTAATTATATCAGTAAAAATATACTGGAACACTGTGTAAGGGGTGCAAGCTGGTGTGATCACTAATGGTGGCAAATAAAACAGGAGAGCAGAAAGGGTGCAGGAAATTACAGGAGATTTTTTTGAAAGAGTTCAATGCAAGTACTACTAACAAAGACTACATCTCATCCAACAAATGGCTCGTATCCCAACAGTCAGATCAAAAGCACTGATACAAAGTCATACAAAATGTTAATATGCGAAAGTAAATATTCATTAGTCAACCAATTTCTCAGGGTATTTTTTCCCCAAATGAAAATGACACCATAAGCATTATAATTAAACCTTCTCCAGAAACAACTGACCTGGAAAATATGGAATCTTCTTCCCATCCAGTCTGTATGCAACCCCAATTTTTATTTCTTCAATCACATCTAGAATGTCCAGTTTTGTCACTGCAACACTATAATAAACAGCATGAAATATCAACTGTCACATATCCATCAGGTCCAGTTAAATTTAATTAAAAATCAAAGTAATGCAAGTCTTCACTAATCAGTTCAAATGTGGATACTAGCAAGTATTACAGATAGTAGGTTCATAGGAGACCACTAGGCTAATGATCCCAAATGGGTCTTTTTAAGCTTAGCTATGCTTCCCAGGATTAACATCAAACTTTGTACACTGTTTGTGAGGTAAACACCTTAATCATTATGCCAACCCAACAGAAATTAGGCATGCTTCACCCCCCCCCCCACCATGTGGTGAAATGACAACAAGAAACAAAACTTGAAAAGCCAAAGCTGAACAAGTACCTCGACAAGACAAGAATTTGGTATGCAGATAAAGCCAATCTGTTGCACATTTCTTACGCTGGCAATGTACACAACGCTGCAACCCACATCAAAAAAGTGAAGACAAAATTACTCATTACATTTCTTGAGCATCCTCCGCATTCAATAACCCCCGGCTACAGTAGCAGAAAATAACAGTGTAGAAAACTGTTAACTAACAAATGCTGCAAGAGGTGATGGTGTACGGAAAGCAATAAGCAATCACTGACAGCAGCACTGCTTCAATTTAACAAGACGTTTCTTCAAGCCACTTATATTAAACAGATTCCAAAAATGAGTCATGAAAAAGCCAACTGTAGTATATAAAGCCCCTATTAAGACCCAGCTCGAACAGGGCCCCAAATTTCAGGCAGAAGCACAGGCACCTACAGGAGTTAGGTGAGGACAGGAAAGGAGCAGCTCATGCCTCGCCTGTAGTGGAAGGAGAGATGGTTTCACTGTGGCAAAGTGCTCCAGTGCAAGTATAGGTTTCATGTTAACATTCATCAGTGCCAGGAAGATGGTAGTGGAAGTCAGTGATGGTAGCCCTGGGTGGACGTGTGCTGAAGTGCACGTTCATTTAGAGGAGGATGCAGAAGTCCCCACTGTGATGAAGATGCTTATGTCAAACAACATGGGGTGAAAGTTAGGGCCATAAAGGACAGTTGTGTACACTTACTATAAATGTAGAAGTTCAAGTGTATTCACTGTTGCAGTCATCACACTTTGGGTTATCTGTCTGCAGGTAGCCCTTAGTCGGCCTGAATACCAGAGTCTTGGGATTTCTGCGTCAGATGCTCTCGACTTTTACATAACGTCAGGATGTCAGGGGTATTAAAACATGCAGCCAACGCCATTACATCAGTTTTTCTTGCCCTAGATGTCAGGAGTCCCCAAAATAGAAAGCAATTACATGGTGTGGAACACCTCCAGTAAAAAGTAAATACCACTGCCATAAGATATGGCCAAAAAGAGGATAGGTAGAAAGAATAGAAAAGTCAGGGGGCCGGAGGGAGGGTAACCAGGACTGCAACAGTGAATACACTCAAACATCTATATTTATGGTAAGTGTACACAACTGTACAATGTTCTTCATGTTTCACTGTTGCAGTCATCACACTTGGGTTGATTCCCAAAGCTGAGGAAGGGTGGAGGCAGTCAAAAAGTACTGGGGCTGGCTAGCAGGCCTTGTACGACTGCTGTGGTAAATACAGCTCTGGATTTAGAAAAAAATAAGTGGTAATGCTTGGTGAAGTTGTGTAAAGAACTCCAGGTTGCAGCTTCCAGGATGTCCCTGGTAGGGACTCCCCTGAGAAATGCTGTAGAGGTTGAGGTAGCCCTAGTGGAATGAGTTCCGATCCCGTGGGGTAGCTTTTCCATGGTGTTTGTAGCAGAAATGGATGCAGTGTGCTATCCATTTGGAAATGGTTTGCTTTGAAATGGCCTTGCCCTCTGCCCCTGTAGCAAAGCTGATTAGCACCTGGTCAGATTTTCTGAAAGGTTTAGTTCTGTCAAGGTAGAAACTGAGCTGTCTGTGCACATCCCAAGGAGTGCAGAATCATTTTTTATTCTGAGGATTAGGGAAAAAGGTTGGTAAATGGAAAGATTGGTTTCCTGAGGGAAACCCTGTCTGCATGGAAAATAATGAAGGGTTCCACAGACATTAGTGCCTGTAACTCAGACACTTTTTGCTGAAGTGATGGCTAGCAGTAAGGTTGTTTTCCTGTTGAAGTGATGGCTAGCAGTAAGGTTGTTTTCCAAGAGGAATGTTAACTCTGCTGCAGCAGCAGGCTCAAAAGGGGGAAGCATGAGCTTCTCTAGTACAAAGTTAAGGCCCCAGGCAGGGGTGGGATCTCTCCTTGGGGGCCTTAAATTGTTAGCTCCTCTCAGGAACTGTTTGAGAGGGTGAGAAAATAGAGGTGGCTCAGTATTGTAATGAGCTGAGATGGCAGAGGCATGAATTTTAATTGATGAGAAGGATAGGCCTTTGTGGAGTAGCTCTGCTAGATAATCTAGGATTTGAGGTAAGGTGGGCACAACTGTGTCCTTTCCTTGACACTAGCTCCAAGAACAATATATTTTCCACCTTTCTGAATAGCATTTCCTAGTATTAGGCCTTCTGGCCTCAAGGATGACGTCCAGCACCTGTTTGCTGAGGGTTGCTGGTGGTGTATTCAAGGGGTAAGTCAGGCTGCAAGGTTCAGGGTTTGCAGCTGTGGATGCAAAATCTGTCCCTTATGCTGGGACAGCAGGGAGGGGGTTTGATGTAGGTGCCAGAGTGGCACTGCTGTCAGACTGCGTAGGAGTGGGTATCAGTGCTGGCGTGGCCAGTCTGGGGCAATGAGGGTTGTCCTTGGCCTATCCTGTTTGATCTTGTGTAGTACTTTTGAGAGGAGGGGCAGAGGGAGAAAAGCATAAATTGAGAGGTTTTCCCATGTAAAGGATAGGGCATCTACTTTCCACGCTTGGTTGCGGGGATTTCTGGTGCAAATTTTGCTCAATTTATGATTGGGGGGGCAAAGAGATCCTCCTCTGGAGTCCCCCACCTGTGGATTAGAAGTCTGAATGAGTTGGGTTCCAGCTTCCACTCATGTGGGTCCAGTAGATTTCTGCTCAAGTCATCTGCCAGTGAATTTTGTTTGCCCGGCAGGAATTGAGCTTGCAGGTTCACTTGGTTGCTCAAGGCCGTGTTCCACAGGACCATGGCTAACCTGCAGAGTGGGTAGGAATGAGTTCCCCCCCCCCTGCTTGTTTATGTACCACATAACAGTGGTGTTGTCTCTCTATCAGGAGTTGTCCTGGAAGGATAAGGTATTTGAAGGCTGTCAAAGCATTCTGTACAGCTAACATTTCTTTTTTGATTGATATGCAGGGGAATTTGTCCTGGGCTCCATTTGCCTGCCATGTGAGCCCCCTATGCACAGCCTGATACGTCTGTTGTCAGGGTTTGGGCGACGAGGGGTTGACTGAAAGGAAGTCCCTTGTTGTGGTTGCATGCCTCTGCTCACCAAAGGAAGTCTGCCCTTAGACACGGAATGATGGGAATCAGTGTTTCCAGGTCCTGAGAATGTTGACACCAGAAACTTTTTAAGTACCATTGAAGTTTCCTCATATGCAGTCTTGCATATGGAATTAGTAGAATACATGAGACCATGAACCCTAGTGCTTGCAGTATTTTTCTTGCAGATAGCTGTGTTTGGTGGCCATTAGTTTGAAGTAGTTTGTTAAATAAACCTGTTTTTCTGGAGTGAGGAATGCCAACAGGGAAGTTGTGTTCAAGCTTGCTCCCAGGAATACAACTGTTTGGCTGGGCACCAGTTGTGATTTCTTTTCATTGATGGCGTATCCCAGAGAAGTTACAAGTCTCTCTACAAATGCCAGGTGCTGAAGTAGCAATTCCTGACCGTCTGCCTGAATCAGGCAATCGTCCAAGTATGGGTAAAGTTGAATATGTCTCTGCAGTATGCAAGGGCTGGAGCCAGGCACTTTGGCTCATCTACTGTGCCCAGGGTATTCACAAAGGGAAGTGCAGAGAACTGATCGTGCATAGGGCCTGGCCTGAAACGTGGATATTTCCTGCATGATTCCCTTATGGGGATGTGCAGGTAAGCTTCTTTTAAGTCTAGGGTGACTAGCCAGGCGTCCTTGGCTAGCATAGGAAGAAGCTGTTGCAGAGTCAGCATTGTGAATTTTGGGACCACCAGGAAGGTGTTGAGAATTGACAGAATTAGGATAGGGTGCCAAGAGCCCTCTTTTCTGGGCACCAGGAACAGTCTGGAGTAGAAACCCTGTCCCTTCTGCTCTACTGGCACAGGCTGAATAGCCCTGATACAGAGAAGAGAAAGTACATGCTTTTAAGCCTCTGCCCACTGGTTTGGAGGAAGGTCTGGCAACCTACTTGGGGTTGGCAGTGAGTGGAAGTAGAATCTGTATCCCTGGGATACAATGTTTAGGACCCATTGGTCCTGGGTAATGGACATCCAGTTTTTTGCATGCAAGGCGAGTTTTCCTCCTAGGGGTGCATGTACTTGGGCCTTGCTGGAAAGGAAGACAGACAAGTCATTGTGAACTTCTTCCATAAGAGGGTGGGGCTTACCACTCCCTGTTTTAGAGGAGGGAGCACTCCATTGTTTAGATCTCTGCATACCCTGAGACTGTAGTTTTGGTGGCCTGTTGCCCCTGGGTTTGGACTGAGAATGCCTGGGAGGGACTGGAAAGTTTTTAGAAGGCCAGTGCTTACTGAATCTAGGTGTCTGCAACCTGTAAGAAATCTTTAACAGTTTGCATAGATTTAGCTTTTTCCTCCATCTTTTTAAGAACTTCTGCTTCTATGCCAAACGTTCCTGATTTAATGGAGCATTTAGTAATTTTGCTTTGACAGTCTGGCAAGATTTTCTCCTTCAGGCAAGCATGCCTTCTCAGTACAGACCCAGTGACAGCAGCCCCGCAAGATGATTCTAAGGCATTAAACCCACACTGCAAAGTATGTTTACTAACCTGGTTTGCAGAATGCATTAACTCTTGTAAATCTATTTTCTGTACAATCTGGAAGCAACATTTTTGTTTAATTAGTTCCATAATATGCTGCTGGTACTTCAACATGTGAAACTGGTAAATACAGTAACAGAGATAAAACAAATGGAAATGGGATCTTTAGAATAGGTTAAGAGTAAATTACACAGAAAATGGGAATTGTGGGAACCATGCATACAAGGAAGAAATGAGTATTAAAAAGGCAGGCATTAAATCTGCTATGTAATGTCTGACTGAATGATTGGTTAGATAAGTGATGTATAATGTTTTGCATGTAAAATTAAGTCAATATGTTTTGTAGTGTACTGGAGCCCAATCTAAAGGGCAATGATGTAGAAAAAAACTCATTCATTCAGAAATTTGTAAATAAGGATGGGGGTTAGTGGGCAGGAAGTTGTGGAAGAATGAAAATGGACAACAGAGATAGAACGTTATGGTAAGTACATAACTTCTTTATATGATGTTGTCAATTTTCATTCTATCCTGAACTGATGCGAGTCCCCAGCTACCTATAAACCTGGGTGGATGCTTAGGAAGGATATTCCTGAGCACAGTTGAACCAAATGATGCTCTACATCTAGAGACCAGATCCAATTTGCAATGTGGAACAAAGGTATAGGGAGTAGCCCAAGTAGCTGTTGCTCATATGTCATCCATGGACGTCCTGGAAAGAGAATGAAGACCTTGCCATGGATCTAGTTGAATGAGCTCGTACTGGTTGAGGTAAGGTAACACCCAATTTTTTTTAAATAAATAAATAAATGAGATACAATCAGATAGCCATTTGGCTAAAGTTACTTTGGCAACAGTTTTTCTCAATTTCAAATCTGCAAAGAAAACAATTGGTCTGTTTTTCTAATCGCTTTTGTTCCATGTAGGCAAAAACATGACCGTCTGTGAACATCCAGAAAATGTAACATGCATTCGCCTTTGTTAGTAAATTTGGGGAAGAAAACTGGCAAATGAATAGACTGATATTGGATTCTGACACCACCTTGGGAAGAAAGGATTCACTGGTTCGTAATGCAACTCTATCCTTGTGAAAAATCAAGTATGGAGGTTTTGAAGACCATGCTTGAATTTCTGAAATTCATTTAGAAGATGCAATGGCTATTAGAAAAACTGTTTTCCAAGTAAGATATTTAAGATCACACTTAGCTGCTGGTTCAAAGGGAGAATGTACAAGAGCCTGCAGTACTGCAGTACTACAGTACAGCCCCATGAGGGAGCAGGGTCTTTAAAAAAGGGGGCCTTAAAAGCAGAGTGCCTCGCAAGAAGGATCTACACAACTTATAAGAGGCTACTCAGGAACCCTCAAAGCCAAAGTGAAAGTTTGATATGCCTGCTAGCTGAACTTTAACAGTTGAGAAACTAGCACCTTCTTTAAAAAGTAGGGTAAAAAATTCAAGGATGCTATGTATCGGAGCAGACAAAGGTTCAACATGATTTTGTTGTGTCAAACTATTCCAGTAAATGGAAAAAATTTGTTTAAGTGCTGAAGATTTATGTGAAGATAAAAAAAAAGTGCATGTCAAACAAGGGAAGAGTACATGGGTTGTCTGGCTATTAATGGAATTGGAGAAGCCAGGCAGTCACAGCCTGAGGTTTGACATGTCTGGATGGATCATGTCTGTCAGGTGAGACAGGAGGTCTTGAGTCTGACCCAGAACCTAAGGAAGGGGAACCAAGTCTATCAAGGCCAGTAAAGTGCAAGGAGAATGATTTTGCTCTTCAACATGGCCGCTTTCTGTAGGAATTTCAGAATGAGCACAATTGGCAGATAGGTGTATAGTAGACTGGGGGGGGGGGGGGGGCAATCATGAAGTAGAGCACTCCTTGGCAATTCCCCCTGTGGGGGAATTACAGCAAAGTAGCTGCTGCATTTACTTAGGGGAGAAGCAAAGACTGCAGCAAAGCTGGCCCCACTAATGAAAAATAATTTCTGTCACGTTCTTGAGACACCTCTCGTGAGGTAGAAGGATACAACTGCTTAGCTTTGTCTGCCATCATGCTGGACTTCCGTAGAATGTGCATTGCTATAAGAAAATAGTTGGATGAGATCATCCATTGCCACACTGAGTGCTTCTCAACACAAGGAGTATTATCTGGTCCCTACTTGTTTGTTGATGTACCAAACAACTGACACATTGTCTGCTTGAACGGCAATTGTTCCCGGAAAGGAGAGCATTCTAAAGGGCCTGCAACGCTAAAAGCACAGCTCTCATCTCCAGGACATTGATATGCAAATTGACCTTTTTGGGGAACCAAGTGCCATGGGCTGTTCTCCCCAGAAAGTGCCCCCTCCACTCCAAATGCGAAGTGTCTGTGGTCACTATGGCCATGGGCTGAGGAAGAATGAATGGGACTTGAACCTGATCTGACTGAATCCACCACCTGAGATCTTTCTTGCACATGAGTGATTCCTATCAGAGGTGACATGGATTGGTAAAGTATCGACAACTGAGTACTTAGCATCCACTGTAAAATCTGGGTAAAGCTACTCGTGCCCTTGCCGCTGACCGACCATAGAGCTAGAAGGGCCAAATGGGCTGAAATCTTGGTACTGTAGGTCATTTTTCTGACCTGTGATCTTATAGTTTAACTCTTGAGGGAGGCAGCGAAGCTATCACTGACTGTGCTGACCAGTGCTCCTATGAATTTCAAATTCTGAGTTGTTTCTAGTTGAGACTTGTCGTAGCTGGGGCTGGTTTCTCCCTTTCTCTCCAGATCCCCAATAAGACTCCCCACTGGCACAGCTATAGGGTTCAGATCTCAGCAGAGTAGTCAAGCCAAAACCTCCAGTACCCTCTCTGTCCAACCAGTGCTTCGTGTCCCTCCCCAAGTAGATGACACATACACAGACTTGAGTTATATACAAACACACAGACACTCCTGGGGAAGGCTGGCATGGGTTCTCCAGCTATGCCCCATTCTGCCCAGATTATACAGTAGTAATCACTGCCACCAGCTACACTTATCAGCTACTCTAAAGGCCCTTACCAAAGGTTGTCCAATTCTACTGTGCAATGTTATTATCCAGTTACTAAAAGTGTGACAAACAGCAAGGCTATTGGAGTGGCTTATACAGTATCACCAAAAACTTGCAAGTACTCTTAAATTATCTCTACACAAAACAGCCACTGTTCAAAGGTTTAAATATATTTAATAATAAATAATAAAAACACAAGACAATATTTATTAACTCAACACAATGACAGAGTTTAGAAATCACAGGAAACACTGTAAAACATTGTAGGACAGTCTCACAAATATAGAAACACAGCTAAACTAATCTTACTATTTCTATCTCAAAGAATAATCACTGTTCTAAATATCTTAACTTACAGAGCAAGCACAGTGCTGGTGAGTTGCTGTCAGCTTTGGAACAAAATGCTCTCTTTCATTCTGAGTTAGCCCTAAATTGATAATACACATTATTGCTGAGCCATTTCAGATTACATCATTCTTGCCACTTCTGCTTAAAGGACAACAATGGGACATTGAAGCAGATTGCTCAACCTGCTTTTAGTCCCTGTTCATTGATACAGCCTTGAAAAATCACCCATGCAGCTTTAGAAACTAATCTACTCAACTGTTTTCCCTGCTAGGCTTCCTACCTTTCCATACTGTTTTACTTTCACTTTGAAAACCAAGTTGAAAAACCTCTAGCTGGCTCTGAAATAATGTCACATCTGCCACAGCTCTTGCTCTAGCTACCGGGATGTTTCCTCCCCCAAAGTGATGTAATCCCCACTTGATTTGCATGCTGTATAGAAGAGCCAGTGGACCTGCCACATTGTGATGTCAGAGCTGCCTTGCCCAGCCCACTCTTAACTGAGCAAAAATGTCAAACTATAATCTCACTTTTCTGAAGAGCCCTACTGATATGTGAGAAAGTACAGGCAGAAGCACAGTAACAGCTGCAAAACCTAAGAGCATAAATTTGCAATGACCATGCGTAGACATTAATTGCATGTTTTTACATAAGAAGCAGATGTCTGTCACAAACAACGCTACATCAGATTATAAGTAGTATGCAATACCATCATTTTCTTAAATTACCACTTAAAAAAGCATGTGGGTGCTGTCATGCACATCTGTAACATTTTGTGTTTATAATGCATAATTTGTTAGCTATTTAACCAAACAGGAAGGTAAAATAAGTGGGAGTTTGGTTCTAAATTTCACAAGAGGAGTGCAACAAAAAAAGTCTCCCACTGTAAGCAAGGAAAGGCTGACAAGAAAACAGTACAGTAGTCTGGTCACCTGCTGTGAGCTGTCAATCACATGCAGATAATGGGTCAAATTACCATTGGTTCTTTGACAGCTAGGGAATGTAGGTGTGAAGGGGGAGGAGAGATACCTTGAAGAACTAGATTTCAGCCTTCACAAAAGACATCAAGTTCGCATTTCTAAGAAGAAAGAGCAATAAAATGCACTTTTCAATTCTGTTCTGTAGCATTTGCACTGCTTGTGTTTGAAGTAGTCATTGAAAAAGGATAAAATTTTAACCAAAAGTAGGTGACTAACACAGCAGTGAATGCCTGTAAATCAGTGCACTGACATGAGCTTTAGTGAAAATGTGGCAGATCTGATGTATTTTTTGGAGACAAACAATGCATTCTGGGAAACTTAGAGGCAGACTAAACAGTCAGAATTATTTCAAGATGCCATATCCCATGTGGTCAGTCAGAAATTACGTATAAAAATATCTAAAAAGCTCTAAATAGTCCCAGAGTGGTGTTAAAATGTAGGAAACCCCAAACCATGATGAAATAAACATGTTTTTTGTGTCTGTGGATGCGGTTGTCCTTTAAGCTTTCCCATGCTGACAGAACTTAAATTTAACATTTCTTTGTGAAATGCAGCTGCCAGGAAACCACAGCAACAAAAGACACTTTACATGTGAAACCTAGTAATAATCTGTTTTAGGACAATAGAAAATTTCCAGCTGCAGATATCCTGTTTCCTAGCTTGAGATCACACAGTCGTAAAATTCTTTACTTATCTTTCTTCCAGCAGGGTGCACTGTGATTACATTTTTGAAGCTCAGTACTTAACAGTTTTCTTACATTTGTCAAACAAGCCTGTGGATCATATTAATAGTTACAAATGACAGAATTTACAAAATTCTATTTAGCTGGGCTGGCAGCCTCTCAGTTTATCACAGTTCCCAATATAGCAAAAAGTTTTATTGTGTAGAAAGATTCTATGAGTGACAGAAAACTTTGTTGAATATATTAACCATATTACAATTTTTTGGTGTTTAGTCAATGTAGGTTTGACAGAGATGCATTTTTTGTATATCATAGGAAGGATGTCTTCAATAGTAGATATGTCTCTACTTTGTATAGGAAAGAACACTTCTCCAGTTCTTATTTACACTTTAAAAGTGAACATCCCTCATAAAAGGGAAATTGGTGAGGGCTGCCCATATGACTACCTTGAGGGATGACCTAATTAACGAACTGAATTTTATCAGGGAACATTTTGTAGCTAGAGGTTACCCTAACGACTTGATTTCCATTAAAGATGACATCTTGGAAGGGTGGGGAACTAGATACTTCCTCTATTGACTTGTGGAGATGATCCTGTGAATAATGGGTCCCCTACTGAAGGGTTACCCCAGGGATGTCGGTCGGGTATGAAACGAGATATGGGTCACGATCAAGCTCAAGATAAAGAATTATATTTTGTGACTAATTTTCATAGGGACACCCAGGAAGTTAAGATTATTATTCAGAGGTATTGGGGACTCTATTCCAGTATGCCAAATAGTTTCGATGCATTTTTAAGGAAAATAAAATTTGGTTTTAGAAGGGGTCCCAATTTGAAAAATTAGTCTGAAGGTACCAAATACCATAAGGAGGAAAGTAGAAAAGACACCTTCAGATGTGGGATGTGCCCCTCAGTGTCCATATATAGATAATCTGCAAGAATTAAGTTTCTGGAACTTGTTTGGAAGTTTAAATGCTAATGGATATTATAGTTGTTACACAAAAGGGGTGGTTTATGTTGCTTATTGTGTTGTGTGCTTCGCATACTATGTGGATAAAATGGAGAGAAAATGAAAAAGTACAGTTGTGTACCCACCATAAATGTAGATGTTAGTGTATTCACTGTTGCAGTCATTACACTTTGGTTATCCTGCTGGCAGGCTACCCGCAGTTGGCCTGAATTCCAAAGTCCTGGTCCGGCGTTGGTTGCTGTCACCTCTTCCCTGACGTCAGTGCGCCAGGGGTATACAAGATGCAGCCGATGCCATTTTCTTCAGTTTTTCTTGCCCCAGATGTCAGGTGCCCCCAAGAAGGTAAGCAATACATATTGCTAATCAAAAATATACAGGAAAAACAATACCTTCAGTTACCAGCAAATACACCACAAAGGTTGTATAGGATAGAAAGGTATAGATAAGTCCAGCTAGTTCAGAGGGGATGGAGGGAGGGTAACCTGGACTGCAGCAGTGTGAACACTAACATCTACATTTATGGTAGGTACAAAACTGTACTATGTTCATCGCGTTACACTGCTGCAGCCATTACACTTGGGTAGAATCCCAAAGCTAAGGTTGGGTGGCTGGTCTATAAAGAGTTAGGATTGGCTATGAGGCCCTGCAGAACTGCAGTGGCAAATCCTACTCTGGAGTTAGAGTAAAGAGGCAAGTGGTAATGCTTGGCAAAGGTGTGCACTGAACTCCAAGTTGCAGCCTCCAAAATGTCCTTGGTTGGTACTCCTCTGAGAAAGGCTGTTGAAGTGGCTGTTGCTCTGGTAGAATGTGGCCTAATGTTATTAGGGACTTATTTTCCATGCTGTGTGTAACAGTAACGAATACAGTGTCCTATCCATTTGGATATAGTCTGCTTGGAGATAGCCCTGCCCTGTGATCCTGCAGCATATGCTACAAAAAGTTGCTCAGTTTTCCTGAAAGCCTTTGTTTTGTCCAAGTAGAAGCGTAGCTGCCTGTCTATGTCCAAAGAGTGCAGAATTTTCTCCCCTTTATTCTGGGGGTTTGGATAAAAAGTTGGCAAATGGATGGTTTGGTTAAGAGCCACACTAGATACCACCTTTGGCATAAAGGTAGGGTTTGTCCTTAAAGAAACCCTGTCCTGATGAAAATTATAAAAGGTTCCACTGCCATTAATGCCTGTAGCTCTGAGACTCTTCGTGCTGAAGTTACTGCCAGGAGCAGAGCGGTTTTCCATGATAAAAACTTTAGATCGGCTGTATTGGCTGGCTCAAAAGGTGGCAAGGTCAGTTTTTCCAAAACAAAACTGAGGTCCCAAGTTGGTGTTGGTGCTCTCCGGGGCAGTCTTCTATTTTTAGCCCCTCTGAGGTACTGCTTTAGCATGGGATGAGAGAATAAAGGAGGATCCGTGTTGTAATGTGCTGAAATGGCAGAGGCGTGGATCTTAATTGATGAGAAGGATAGGCCTTTGTCCAGCATCTCAGTTAAGTATTGTAAAATCTGAGGAATGTTTGGGACAAGAGGGTCAAGGCTTTGGGCCTGGTTCCAGACGTAGAAGCTCTTCCATTTTTCTGAGTAAGCCTTCCTGGTGCTAGGCCTCCTGGCCTCCAAAATGACATCCATAACAGCTTTAGAGAGAGGTGTTGCCTGTTTGACTAATGAATCTGCCATGCAGCCAGGTTTAGTGTTTTGAGCTGACCGTGCAGGATCTGATTGTTTTGTTGAGTCAGAAGGTGTGAAATTTGTGGCAAAATCCATGGTGGGCCTTGAGCTAAGTTCTTTAAGATTGGGTACCAGCGCTGGCGTGGCCAGTCTGGAGCAATCAGGATCATCTGTGGTTTTTCTTGTCTGGCTTTTAGGAGTACCTTTGAAAGGAGAGGCAGTGGTGGGAAGGCATACACTTTTAGGCTTTTCCAGCTGAATAAAAGAGCATCCACTTCCCATGCTTGTGTGTAAGTCCTTGGGCAGAATTTCTGTAGTTGGCAGTTCAGTGGGGAGGCAAAAAGATGTATGTCTGGGCATCCCCATTTTCGCGTTAACATGCTGAAGATTTGTGGATTCAATTTCCATTCGTGAGGGTCCATGATATTCCTGCTTAGATCATCTGCCAGAGTATTTTTCTTTCCTGGCAGGAATTGTGCTTGGAGGTGAACTTGATAAGTTAGAGCTGTGTTCCACAAGGTCATGGCTTGCCTGCATAGGGGATAAGAATGAGTGCCCCCTTGCTTATGTACCACATTACTGTGGGGTTGTCTGTCTTTAATAATAATTGTCCTGGATGCAGAAGGTCCTTGAAAGCTGTTAGGGCATTTAACAGCCAACATCTCTTTTTGATTGATGTGAAAATGCATTTGGTCTGTGGTCCACTTGCCCTGAATACATTTTCCTGCCATGTGTGCTCCCCAGGCGTAATCTGAAGCATCTGTTGTTAGAGTCTGCCTGGCTGTGGCTAGAGTGAAAGGCTGACCCTTGTTGAGGCGACATGCCTGTGCCCACCATCGAAACTCCTGTTGTAGGCAGGGAATTATTGGTATTACTGCTTCTAAACTGTGAGTGTGTTGAGTCCAAATACTTTTTAGGTACCATTGTAATTTCCTCATATGCAGTCTGGCATATGGGAATTAGTAGTATGCAGGATGCCATGAATCCCAGGGCCTGCAGAAGTTTTCTTGCAGGGAGATGGAACTTTTTTGTCAGTAATTGAAAATATTGAGAAAGTTGCCCTTGTCTGTCTGGAGTGAGATAAGCCATCTGGGCCGTTGTATTTAAGCTGGCACCCAGGAATATTATCTGTTGTGAAGGCACTAGTTTTGACTTCTTTTCGTTTACTGTGTACCCTAGAGAAATAAGCAACCTTTTTACAAATGCCAGATGCTTTAGAAGAATGTCCTTTCTCTCTGCTTGAATGAGGCAGTCGTCCAGGTATGGATATATTTGAATTCCTTTTTGTCTGCAAATGCAATTACTGGTGCCAGGCACTTTGTAAAGACCCTGGGCGCAGTAGATAAGCCAAAGGGCAGTGCAGAGAATTAGTAGTGCATTGTACAAGCTGTGAATCTGAGGTATCTTCTGCAATCTTGTCTGATAGGGACATGCAGGTATGCCTCTGAGGTCCAAAGTAACAAGCCAAGCCTTCTTGCCCAGCACGGGAAGAAGTTGCTGTAGTGTCAACATTTTGAATTTCGGAACATCCAGGTAAGTACTTAGAGTTGAAAGGTCTAGTATGGGTCTTCAGGCTTTATCCTTTCTGGGGACCAGGAAGAGTCTTGAGTAAAATCCTTGTCCTTGTCCCTGCTGTGGTACTTTTTGAATAGCTCCCATGTCCATGAGGGCTGAAATTTGTTTTTGAGCCTCTGCCCATTGATTTTGTGGCAGGTTTGGCATTCCTTTTAGCCTTTGTAAAGTGTGAAAGTGGAACCTGTAACCTTGAGACACAATATTCAGAACCCATTTGTCTTGGGTGATTGTTTGCCAATTTTGAGAAAAAAGTGCTAGTTTTCCCCCTCAGGGGGCTACCAAAAGGTAAGTGCTTGGCATACGAAGGGGGAAGTCATTGGGACTGTTTCCTGTAAGGTTGAGACTTGTCCTCACCTCCTTTTGGGGTTGAGGTACCCCCACTGTCGTTGTCTGTTAGAGCCTTGGGATTGAGATCTGCCTCTTGGGCGTCTGTATCTGCCTCTCTGTGGCCTGTCCAACACTGGAAAGGACCAATTTCTTTGTAGGCCAATTTCTGCTAAATCGAGGTGGCTGTACCTGTAAGAAATCGTTGACTGTTTGCATAGAATTAGCTTTATCCTCCATTTTCTTTAACACCTCTTCTGCCTTACACCAAACAAGGTATCATGCTGTAAAGGAACATCCAATAATTTTGCCTTAACATGATCAGGTAAATCCTGTTCTTTTAACCAAGCATGTCTTTGAATCACAGAAACTGTAACTGTGGCTCTAACAAGAGGCCTCTAAAGAATCAAAAAGTACAGTTTTGTACCTACCATAAATGTAGATGTTCGAGGATCCACATTGCTGCAGTCCTAACTATTGGGTAGTCCGCTGTCCAGTCGGCCCGAATACCAAAGTATACGGCTGACGTCGGTCAGGGCGCATTAGACTGACGTCAGTACGTCAGGGTACTAATGCGCATGACCGACGTCATATCCTCAGTCTTTTCTTGCCCCAGATGTCAGAAGACCCTAAAAAGACAAGGCCCAATATACCTGCACCAAAAATATGTACAATATATACAAAATTATCAGCATATAACCTCACCTACACAACCACCCCTAAACACAGAGGGTAAGGAGGGAGGGTAAATTGGACTGCAGCAATGTGGATCCTCGAACATCTACATTTATGGTAGGTACAAAACTGTACTATGTTCTTCATTCCACATTGCTGCAGTCCTAACTATTGGGTAGAATCCCAAAGCAGAGGTAAGGGAGGCTGGCAAATCATAAAGAAGCAGGAGCTGACAACATGCCTTGCAAAATAGCTGTGGCAAAACCAGCCCTAGACTTGAGTAGAGAGGAAGGTGATAATGCTTAGAGAAAGTATGCACTGAACTCCAAGTAGTTGCCTCCAAAATATCCTTAGTTGCCACCCCCCTTAGGAATGCTGTTGAAGTGGCAGTAGCCCTAGTGGAATGAGGCCTAATCCCAGCTGGAATCTCCTTGCCATGATGGGAATAACAAAATGCAATGCAAAACCCAATCCACCTAGAAATAGTTTGTTTTGACACAGGCTTGCCCTGCGAACTCAAAGCAAAAGAAACAAACAACTGCTGAGACTGCCTAAAATCCTTAGTCCTGCTTAAATAATAACGCAATTGCCTGTGTACATCTAAAGTGTGCAAAATCTTTTCCCCTTTATTCTGGGGGTCTGCATAAAAAGTAGGCAAATGAATAGTTTGGTTTAAAGCCACACTAGAAACCACTTTAGGCATAAAGGAAGGATTAGTACGTAATGATACCCTATCCTTATGGAAAATCAAAAGGGCTCTACTGCCATAAGGGCCTGCAACTCAGACACCCTTCTTGCAGAAGTAATAGCCAACAGAAAAGCAGTCTTCCATGACAAGTATTTCAATTCAGCAGTAGCCGCAGGCTCAAAAGGTTGTAGAGTAAGTTTTTCCAACACAAAATTGAGATCCCAAGCAGGAGTAGGAGCTCTACGTGGGAGTCTTATATTCTTTGTCCCTCTAAGAAACTGCTTGAACAAAGGATGCGAAAACAATGGTGGGTCACAATCATAGTGAGCTGAAATTGCTGCAGCATGAATCTTAATGGAAGAGAAGGACAAACCTTTGTCCAATAACTCAGTAAGATATTGAAGAGCCACACTCAAATTAGGCTCAGAAATCTCCAAATTCTTTGCTGTACTCCAAAATAAAAATCTCTTCCATTTTTCTGCGTACACTTTCCTTGTACTAGGTCTTCTAGCTTCCATAATCACATTTAAAACTTGTTGAGGAAGTTGAGACCTGCTGTGTTTCAACACAGAATATGCCAGGCTGTTAGATGAAGAGAGTGAAGCTTGACATTGAGCAGATGACCGTCCTTCTGAGATAACAGATGTGGAATCAAAGGTAAAGGCCATGGAGGCTTCCTTACCAGACTCCTTAGTAGTGGGTACCAGTGTTGCGAGGCCAATCTGGAGCTATTAAAATCATCCTTGGCTTGTCTTGTCTGACCTTTAAGAGCACCTTTGGAAGAAGAGGCAGAGGTGGAAAGGCATACACATGAAGATTTTTCCAACTGAAAGAAAGAGCATCCACTTTCCAAGCTGTGTGATGAAACCCCTTTGTGCAAAACTTTGGCAGCTGGTGGTTTAGTGGAGAAGCGAACAGATCTATGTCTGGAGTTCCCCATGACACTGTCAATGTCTGAAATACATGAAGATCCAGTTTCCACTGGTGGGGATCCATGATTTGTCTGCTTAACACATCTGCTAAGGAGTTCTGTGCTCCCGGCAGAAACCTTGCCTGAAGAGTTAGTTGCAAACTGAGCGCAGTCTCCCATAAAATCATTGCTTGCCTGCATAGAGGATAAGAATGTGTTCCCCCTTGTTTGTTGATGTACCACATGACAGTTGTTTGTCTGTTAGAATCAACACCTGCCCTGGAAGAAGTAACTCCTTGAAAGCCATTAATGCAAACTGGACTGCTAACATCTCCTTCATGTTGATATGTAGATGCTGTAGTCTGGCAGGCCACTTGTCTTGTATCCACTTTCCATTTAGATGAGCTCCCCAAGCAATGTCCGAGGCATCTGTCGTTAAAATCTGACTCGCCTCTGGCGGGTCACAGAGAGTCCCTTGTTTAGGTGACGTACCTGAGCCCACCACGAAAATTCTTTTTGAAGGCAAGGTATTATTTGAATGACAGTGGCCAAATCCTGGCAGTGCTGTGTCCATACATTTTGAGATACCATTGTAGCTTCCTCATATGCAGTTTGGCATTGGGAAGCACCAGAATACAAGATGCCATGAACCCTAATGCTTGAAGGACTGTCCTTGCAGTCAGCACGGACTGATGAGATAGTTGATGGAAGTAAAGTGATAGACTCTTTTGTTTGTCCGGGGTTAAAAGGCCATCTGGGCTGGTGTAGTCAGTCTCACACCCAGAAAGCACATGTCTTGAGAGGGTACTAGACTGGACTTTATTTCGTTCACAGAATACCCTAGGCATCTTAGCACTGCTATAACATATTCCAGATGCTGTAGAAGGTCTTCCTTTTCTTGAGCCAGAATCAGGCAGTCGTCCAAGTAAGGATAGATTTGAATTCCTTTTAGCCTGAAGTAAGCTATCACTGGAGCCAGAACCTTTGTGAATACTCTGGGCAGTAGATAAGCCAAAGGGCAATGCAGAGAACTGATAATGAGAATTTCCAGCTCGAAACGCAGATACTTCCTGCAACTTAGTCTTATAGGCACATGAAGGTAAGCTTCCTTGAGATCTAAAGTTACCATCCAGTGATCTTTGCCCAGCAGAGGTAAAAGCTGTTGTAACGTCAACATCTTGAACTTGGGAATGTCCAGATAAGTGTTGAGGATAGATAAATCCAAAATTGGTCTCCACGTGTTCCCCTTCTTTGGTACTAGGAACAGGCGAGAATAAAATCCTAGGCCCCTTTCTGATACAGGGACTGGCTGAATGGCCCCTATTTGGAGTAACAGAGAAATTTGCTTGTGAGCCTCTTTCCTTTGTGGAGGAGGAACGTCTGGCATGCCTTTGAAAGGGGGCAATGTATGGAAATAAAACCTGTAACCGTGGTGAATGATATCCAACACCCATCTGTCTTGAGTAATTAAATCCCAATTTTCTTTGAAAAGAGACAGTCTTCCTCCCAAAGGAGCTGCCAGGCGAGAATCTACTGGCAGCTGAAAAGGCAGGTCATTGGGTCTGTTTACGAAAGGACTGACCCCTGCCCTCACCAGAAGTCTGAGCAGGTGAACTCCTGTTCTAGGCCTAAAAGAACCTTGAGCTCTGCCCCTACCACGTCTAGACCTACCCCTAGACTGGGAATCATAAGCAGGATATGTCCATCCCTTAGTAGGCCAATTTCTACTAAACTTGGTGGCTGCACCTGCAAAAATCTTTAACAGTTTGCATAGACTTAGCTTTGTCCTCCATTTTCTTTAAAACTGCTTCCACAGGCGAACCAAACAACACATCAGACTGTAAAGGAGCATCCAAAATCCTTGTCTTAACATGCTCAGCTAAATTCTGATCCCTCAACCAGGCATGCCTGCGAAGAACAGAACTAGTGGCAGCCACCCTCGAGGAGGCCTGTACAGCATCAAAACCACATTGCAAAGAATGCTTACCCACTTGTTCAGACACATGAACTAAATCCAGCAACTCTTTACACTCAATACCTTCCGCCAAAGCATCCACCTTAGATTTCAATTGTGAAAGGAGATAATTTTGATATTTTAGCATGTGAAACTGACAATTCAACGCCCTCATGGCTAAAGTGGAAGAAGTATACACTTTCTTTCCCCATCTATCCAAAGCCCTTGCCTCTTTATCAGTAGGAACAGGGTTTTTAACAGAGGCCTTAACACCTTTAGGTCCCTGAGAAACAGTTTCCGGGTCTGCCCTAGGACTCTTAAAAAGATACTTATGAGCTTCAGGCACCCTATAGTACCTATCAGGTTTAACAGGAGCAGGAGGCAAAGAATCAGGGTTCAGGGAAGCCTCTGCAAACACATCTTCCACCACATTCAACACAGGAGGTATAGCTAAGGGCCTATGCTGGGGTAAAAACAAAAATTCCCTAAGCCTTTTCCTGGAATCAGAGTAATCTTGGCCTTCCCATTTAAAGTGCTCCCTCATGGAATGCAGAGTCTCTGAAAATGAGAAATCCTCAGGAGGAGAAGCTGTAGGAGTGGAATCATCCACATCAGAATCAGAATAAGGAGGATACTCCTGCAAGTCTTCCACAGAAGACTCAGAAGCCTCTGAACACTGTTCAAAACTCTCAAACTCAGGTTCCACCCTAGGCCTCTTATCAGGAGGGGGCATAGAACCTCTAATCAGAGTAATCAAATCTTCTGCCATTTTAAGCATATGTTTCTTAGGCACAGAACCTGAAGTGCTAGGAGAAGCCCACACTGAAGCTAAACTTGGCCTACCTCTCAAAGAAGTCTTGGAAACAGAAGGAGAGGCTCTAACTACCTTGGGAAGAGGGAAGAACAGTTACCTGAGAAGCCCCCTCAGCCTGGCCTACCTCCTGAGAAGGCACATCCTGCAACAGTAAAGTCTCTGCCTGAGACTCCAAAGAAACTCCTGGCAAAACCTCTGGCTCCACTGAGCCTTCTAAAGAACCGGCGTCCGGGACTGCGGTTCATCAACCCTAGGCTTCGCTGTTTTGTCCTTGCGCTTTTGGAAGCGGCGCCGGAGCATCCGGCGGCATTTTATAATTACAACGCTTCCCAAACACTAACCTGGCACAGTCTAACCGTCTCTTAATAGTGCGTTTGTTAAATCTAGCACAAGAGCGGCATCCAACAACGTCGTGCTCAGGCCCTAAACAAGGTATACACAAGGTATGGTAATCCCTATGAGGTATCTGTTTCCCACAAGAAATACAGTTATTCACTTTTCTGACATCCGGTTAAATACTGAGGCAAGAAAAAACAAAATGTTCCCAACGGGTACTTAGCCAACTTTGATTCGGTCTGAAACTCCGACTTCAGAAAATTTCAGAACGCCAACCTGCACTCGCAAAACTGCTTCTGCATCGGACCATGCGGCAAAAAAGACTGAGGATATGACGTCGGTCATGCGCATTAGTACCCTGACGTACTGACGTCAGTCTAATGCGCCCTGACCGACGTCAGCCGTATACTTTGGTATTCGGGCCGACTGGACAGCGGACTACCCAATAGTTAGGACTGCAGCAATGTGGAATGAAGAACATCTACATTGCAGAGTATGTTTTCCCACCTGTTCAACTGCATGCAATAAATCCTGCGTTTCTTTATAGTCAGGAGCTTCTGAGCTTGCAAGCATTTTCTGTTTTAACTGAGCCATTAAATATTGTTGGTACTTCAGCATGTGAAACTGGCAATTTAAAGCCCTTACTGCTAAAGTTGCAGAAGTGTAAACTTTCTTCCCCCATCTATCCAGTGCTCCAGAATCTCTGTCAGAGGGGACTGGATTTTTTGCAATGGAAGCCTTAACCCCTTTGGGACCCTGGGAAATGGTTTCTGGGTCAGCAGAAGGGTTTTTATAAAGAAACTTGTGAGAGTCCAGGACTCTATAATACCTATCTGGCTTGGCTGGTGCAGGGGGCAAAGAATCAGGAGATAAGCTGGAATCAGAGAACACATCATCCACAATATCTAACACAGGCGGAATAGCCAGGGGCCTGTGCTGAGGCAATAAAAGGAAGGCCCTGAGCCTTTTCTTGGATTCTGAATAATTCTGACTTTCCCAATGGAAATGCTCCCTCATGGTATGTAAAGTTTCCCCAAAAGAGTAATCCTCAGGAGGAGAGGCTGAAGGGATAGATTCTTCAGCATCAGAGTCCTCATAGGAGGGTAGAGAGTACCCCTGGTCTGAAGAGGAATCAGAGGAAATGGAAACCTGATCAGAGGAATCATAGTCTGCATCCTGCCTAGGCCTTTTCTCAGGAGGGGGATGGGAACCCCTGATTAGAGTAATGAGGTCTTCGGCCATTTTGAGCATCTGTTTCTTAGGCATGGAGGACTGTCCAGGAGAATGCTGTACTTGCTTGTCTTTAATGGTGTTTTTATGGTCAGTTGTGAAGATCTGAAAACACCCTCAGAAGCCAATGCCTACTCAGCGGCTCCGGACCCATCTGAGGGATTAGATTCCGTAGGCCCAATACCTTGAGTTTCCAGAGGCCTAGTTGTCTCCACGTGGGAGTCTGAGGCGGCCTGTGGCTCTGAGGTAGCGGGTGTCAGGGGCTGTGAAAGCACCTCACTGAGAACCAGCGACTGGCCTAGAAGAGGCTTCATCGGTTTTGGACCTCGGATGCCTGTCTTTATCCTTGTCCTTGCATTTTTTAAGAATTGCGGTAGTCGGTTGTTCCGACGGCATTGTATAAATGAACCTTCAGCCAAAGTAGTGCAAAGCAAAATCAAAACGTCGTTTTATAGTGCGTTTGTTAAATCTAGCACAAGACCGACAACTAGTGATGTCATGATCAGGGCACTAGACATGGAATACAGTATGGAGTGGAAGTCCTTGAGGTATTTGCTTCCCACAAGAAATACAATTATTAACTTTTTCTGACATCGGTCAGAGGCAAGAAAAAAGTTTCCCCAACGGGGTACTTAGCTTTATTGAAGACTTCGGATCTGAAATTCAACTTCGAAAATCTCAGGAATCGGCCAACCGGCACTTGCGAACAGCTTATGCTTCGGGCACCGTGCGGCAAGAAAGACTGAAAAAAATGACGTCGAATGCATCTTATATACCCCTGGCGCAGTGACGTCAGGGAAGAAGTGACAGCAACTGACGCCGGACCAAGACTTTGGAACTCTGGCAGACTGCGGGACCGCCTGACGGCAGGATAACCCAAGTGTAATGACTGCAGCAGTGTAACACAATGAACATCAAGGAAACATCACTGGAGCCACTGTGCACTTTGTGACAACCCTCGAAGTGGATGACCAAAAAGGTAAAAAAGTGTGATCCAGAAACAAGCCATTAACATCTGAAATCTGACACTACAGGCATGTAAATAAACTTCCTTTAAATCCAGGATCACTAAAAATTTTAAAATTTGAAAATGAGAAGTAAGGTCACAAAGGGATAACATTTTGAAGTTAGAATATTTCATAAGACTGGTTTCCATGAACTTCTTTATTTGGCACAAGAATAATCCTCGAATAAGAATCTTTTCCTATCAGAGAAGTATGAGTCAGCAAATGCTGAATGATAGGAAGGAAGAAAAGTTTTGATCTGTCAGAAGAGGAATCCCCTGAACAAGTGGGCAGGGATTCCCAATGTCATCTGCATCCTTGATGAGTCCACTTTCAGAATTCGTTTCAGACTGTGTCAAAGACAAATGGAGAACCAGATTTTGGTGAAGGTTTTGGAGCACCAGCTTCCCTACTTTTTCTAGACCTCAGCAGTAGATGGTCCAAAACAACCTCTCTATCAAAAGGAGAAATCAAAATTTCATCTTTAACATCCTCAGGTAGATTCTGTGTAGGAAACCAAGCAAACCTTCTCATAACAGTTCCAGCAGCAACTCAGGAAGGGGCATCAGATGAATCATAACCACACAGAGTGGTTATAGTCACTTTAAACACAGAAGCAATTAAGATTACACAAATATTCTTCTTCAGAAGAGTGAAAATAAGCTCCAATGTTCATTTTCTTAAAAAAAAGCATAAACTTTAATACAGGAGGTTGACAGTAAAAAGTTGTAAAAATAAGGTGGCAGAATACACCCCCCCCCCCCCCCCCCGCAAAAAAAATTCAATCCTTAGAGGGGAGGGATTAACATTTACCAGATATTTAGCAGCAGGATTTACCAAGGAAATCACTGCTGCATCAGATCTGGGGTAGAAAATTAATATTGAAGAACTCCATACAATCTACTTTTTTAGGGGCAGCATACCAGGCAAGTTACAGGCTGTAATAAAAAGGACCTTCCAAATGCTGGAAGAACAGGAGGAACTGGATTAAGTTCAGGAAATTCCAGCTGTAATAAAATCATACTACTTCTATGACTACAGCATTCCCAATGAAACAAATGATTTATTCTGGGTATGGCTTCAAAAACAGACAATTATTCTAAGAAACGAAAAGAAACTCTCCTCAGAATCTAAACCAGATACCAAAGCAGAGAAAACAGAAGTGATCTTTTCAATAATTTTCCTATTCAATATCGTGAAAATCATCAGAAAGTGAAGAATTAGTTATGGTAAGAGAAAAAAGAAGGGCCAAAAAGCCTAAAATAAACCCAGAGCTAAGCCCAATAAAATCACTCCTATGCAAAGTAAGAGATAGGGGAAGACAAATGTTTATCTGTCTACTGCTTTTTGAAAGGAAATTCAAAGCAGACAGGCAAATCATCCCTGGGGGCCAGGCATCCCAGTTCAGCTAGGCAGACAGACATTTCCTACTCCTTTCTCTGAGATCAACATGAAAAGTTCTTCTTTGACCTCCAAAAGCACTTAAGCAGCCAGAGGATGCATTTAACCCCCAAGTCCATGGGGGAAGAGAAAAAGGTGAATGGTCTGAGGAACTACAAATGGCCAACAGAACAGTCATCTATCTGTGGGGAAGGCAGACAGCTTTAAATAAAATTCACAGTAACAATAGATGTTCATAGAACATACTGCCTGGCATTTGGGTAGTAGTACCCTGCTACCTCCTCTAACAGTCAAATAAAGCTCAGGAGTGCATTCCACTACTTGTCTGT